>NW_028301612.1:9696969-10000000 GCF_987345545.1 Pholcus phalangioides | reverse complement strand
TTGTTGGCCTATCGAGTCCATCGAGTACCGATCTGTAGCAGGCCTCCACGCGAAGCTCGTGTCGTCACTGAAGTAGGCCGTTTCACCGATAGCCGTTGGATATACTGCAAAAAGGTAAAGATATCGCATGCGTCGGCCTGCTATGTCCAATGGCTACAGGTGAAATGGCCTACTTCAATGACGTCACGAGCTTCTCGCGTAGGCCTTCTGATATAGATGTTGTTGGATAAACCAATTTCTACAGGAGTCCCGGGACCCTGATGTCAATTATTTATGTTTCCAATTGCAGCGGTGGGCTTGAGCAGGTGCTGATGGTGCAGCTAAGCTACACCTAGCCGTAAAATATTATTGGGCTGTAAATCAGGAGACATTGACTAATAATTTCATCTCGACTTTAATCAATTAATACAGCTTGAAATTCAATAAAATTTTCGCTGTGCCATATTAAAAACGTGTATCGCATACATAGAGGCAGCCTTCTCCCCCCCCCCCCTCCTCCTAGGTCCAGTGTTGCCATTGGAAAGCAGAGAAGTCGCTGATCTGGTACCCCAGGTGCGGAATCACACACACAAATGGGGTTCACATTAATGCTCTAACCACTCCTTCAACTGGCACGAAACACTTGCTTGCCCAGCAGTTGGGGCGACAATACCATTGACCGAAATGCCCAGTTGCAGTCCGGTCCAGGCTGGGATCTTTGGCCAATCATCCAAGTCAAATCTTCTAGAGGCCACTACAATACTTTTCCCGTAAACACAGAGCTTAAATATTTCGGGTGCCCAAATTTTAATGGATATTGAATAATTGAGAATGAATAATTTTGCTTTTATACGCTATTGAAGAAGTTATTCAGCTTTTTATACGCTATTGAAGAAGTTATTCAGCTTTTTATACGCTATTGAAGAAGTTATTCAGCTTTTTATACGATCTTCAAGAAGTTATCAAACTTTTTATACGATCTTAAAGAAAGATCTTAAAAAGTTAATCAGCTTTTTATACGACCGGCAAAGGTAATTTTTTATGCATTTGAGGAAATCCGGCTTTTATACGATCTTTGAAGATCTTTATTACGCTTTTTAAACGATCTTTGAAAACGTTATTCAGATTTTTATACGGCCTATGAAGAAGTTTTTCAGCTTTCATTCTGTCCCCGAAAGCAGTTCTTGACGAAACATGGCCTACAAATCGAAAAAAATTTGAGTACCCATGAGGAAAAATAAGAAAAAAATATGGTTGGGCAGCCGATATCTTGGGTAGCCCGTTTGTTCAACAATACCATAGATACCATGTGGCCGTCATTACACTATAAAATTTTTGGAAAAGTGTTTTTATAAACCTTGAAAAATGCAACCAATAAGCGTATGGGTTGCATTTCCGCGAATGTAACCAATGTGATAATTACTTTTTTTTAGTTTTTTTTAAGTTTTGTAAAAGAGCTTTGTGAAAGATCTTTTTATCAAACCTTAATAGTGTAAACCATAATCTTAACTTCACACTATAAAAGTTTGATAAAAGTTATTTTATAAAACTTCGAAAATGCTACCAACACGCGTATAGGTTACATTCGAGCGAATGCAGCCAATAGATTTATAGGTTGTTTTCTTCTAGTTTTGTAAAAAAAATATTTTATCCAACTTTTATAGTGTATAATCCCAGCGTTATAGAAAAACCTGCATTAACAACCTTTTCCATTATATTCTCTAGTGTTTTCAAGACAGAGAAGCCATCGTCGTCTGTTTAGGAACTTCAACAGGGATTGGTGTATGTCTGCTAATAATTAATCTTTCTGAGATGAATACATCTCGTGGAATGCGTGCGACCCGTACCAACGGTTACAGGGACGCTCAATTATTATAAAATTTTTCAACACGGGAAGCTGGAATTAATACTACCTCAACTTAGACCGGTGATGGACACGTACAGAAAATTCAATTGATTCGTTATTCAGACCTCTCTCTAGCCCTGGGGGACATACTTGTTTTCCGATTATTTATGTTAAGTTAATGCTCCCCACTAGATACAAGAGGTTGAAAGGGAAACTGATAATGTCTGAATATCCCCCAAGTCATAAAACAAGTTCATTTTTCGTCTTCCACGGACGTCGTTACTCTCGAGAATAGTTCACTTTACATCTTACGACTCATGCAAGACATTCACGTGTGAATACATTATTTCTCCCCAACCCGAAAAAATAATAATGGAAGGAGAAAAGTATATTTCCACAAGAATGCTCCTCATGGAGAAATGTAATGGTGGTCTTATCTACGCTGGATATACAATGGGAATAGGACGGATCGATCCGATATTTCGTGTCCATTGGAGGAGAAAAGCCGGAGAATCCCCTTCTTTTTTTCCTGATACTTGCAAATATAAAGCAAATTGCTGGCATTTATAGGAGACGGTGGAATCCCCGGTCTTTAAATGTTATAAATCGTCCCATTTTTGAAAATATATTAATAACAATCTCCGAACAGGACACAATCCACGAAAGTGAATTGAATTCCACCCGACTGCAAAATTCATTCTTTGACATTCATTCAAATTTCTCCGGATTACTCAGAGATGGAAACATTTCGAAGTTTCGATATTTTATGTGACTCCCTTAGATTTTGATTGGAAAAATCTGGATCTTTGTCCTCGTCGAAATATCGACGGGGTCAGTGGCATTAGACAGGATAGAATTCGTAATTTTTGCGTCATTAGTAAGATTCCCATTAGAATATTCAATACATATTCAGTATTCACAGTAAGGAGAAGGAATTGAAATGACATTATGTATTGAGAAATCGATCATAAATTTTAGTAAATAGCAATATTCCTTCGCTTTTCTTGGGGTTTTAATTTTACGTTTGCCTGTTGCTATCGATCATCAGTTCCCCATCCACTTCAGAGTTCCGAGATTTTTCTTTCCCGCACGGTATTCATCGATGTAAATTTTTTTAAGACTAACTTTATTCATCGTCAATCGATTTTTTGTGCTTTTCTGTAACCTAAAGCTTCTTTTCGGCATAATACCCGTTTTCCCATCTTTGTAAAATTCAGGTGGCTTTTGGGGAAAGAAATCAATCTAAAAATGGCTCTTTACAGCCCCTGTAGATATATATATACAATATATATATACAGCCCCAGCAGATAGTTTCCTGGGAAAACTATGAAGGAAGCAAATGAAAATTAGAAACATGAAAATTAGTTAGACGTGCAACTAATGAGAGTAGCCAGAAATCAAAACGGCTGGGAATCGCTCCAGACCAACTTAAATATGACTGCAGCATGGGATAACGATTGGAGCATGACTTTCAGCGTTGACAAGTGCGTGGTCGCTCATTTTGGTTCAAACAACCCACGTTTCTCTCATGAAGTGGATGATGGTACTACTCTGGATATACTACTCTTTTTTATCCCGTTGGTGTCCACAAAATAGGGTTTTTACTATCCTTCGAATAGACACATTCCTTGAGTTTGAAAAAAATCAATTTAGTACAGTATAATCTTGATTATCCTGCTGTGGGCTAGTCAGGCTCGTCCAATAAACCGGCGTTTTTAGGTTGACTTTCTTGGAACCATAGAAAAAAGAAAACATGCCACTGCCTGTCTGGGCGCAGAAGTTTGTATTCCTTAAAATGAGCTTTTCCGCTTTACTTTCAGTAATCCGTTGATTTTTGTAATCCGGCATACCCTGGTCTTATATGAGCCGGATTAGCGAAAGTCTACTGTGCTTTTGATATCTTCGGATCTACACCTGTTTATGTGAGCATTCGTTTTCATTTAATCAAAAATGTAGATAAAGAAGCCAAATTACTTCGAGATTGCTTGAAATCTGTCCTTAATTCATTAGTTGCAAATCAACCAAGTAATTAATATATCGACTGAATGTATTGGCATATCGATTAAAATCAAATGAGGTTAATACATGTATTTTGTGAGAATTATTTTTTTCTTTCTCGACATATTGATTATATCATTTTATATTTTTGACAATTATAAAAGTATATTTTTTCACTGCCGTCACAAATTTTTCAATGCCGCTAGAGAGAATGTTTCTTTATTGCCTCCTTCTTTCAGTGAAACGCATTTTTTCTTTCCCAAGTAGATATTCAATAAAAGTGGAAAATTCACGATCACATATATTGAGTAATCAGAGCAAAAGAAATTATTCTATAGTCCGTTTCAGGTTTACTTTGCAGTGAAGGGGAGGCTACGAGGGAACCGCATCACTCGTTGCTATGGCAACGAAAGCAACTTAACCAATGTATCGATGCGCGGTCTTGGTAAGGTATGGCCGATTCTCACCAATCTCGCTGAGAAAAATCTTTAAAAAAATTACGTGTAACATAATGCGTGTAAAAAAATTGCACAGTAAGTTAGTAATAATTATAGAATTTAAAAAAAAACACACTGCCGATACTTTCAGAAATTAAAGTGAGGTTTTGAAATCATTTGTTTTTTGATATGAAAAGTGTTTTAAAATTCAGAAAAAAATAATTACCTTATATCTCAGTGTCCCATTTACTCTTCATTGATGTGGAGAAAGTAACACTAAAAATTTCAAGAAACATAGTAATGTTTTTCTGCCATATTTTCCATCCCTCAGCTGAGATTTATTGGTTGAAAAATATTTCCAAAAAATACATAATAATATGAAAACAACGTAGAAATTTAAAACCCATAGCTATATTAACCCATGTATATTAACCATAGCTCTCGAAAAAACTTGGGGATTTTTAATTTTTTTTTTCAATTTATATGGAAGAAATGAACGTTAAATAAAATTTTTGAAGCTAATCAAAGAAATTAAGAACAAACAGATTAATTCTGTTTTCACCGTATAAATGCAGAAATAGCACCAAATAATAACAATGATACGGAAAAGTTTAGAATTTGTTTACTGACTTTTCTTGCCGAAATTTCCGTCGCTCACCCTACCCCTCTTCTCCCGAACGGTATACGTCGATCCCTCTGGTTTTCACGACAGTCTTTTGTTACGGTTGATGTGCTGCTGCTCATGGTCATTACGGATGATTCTTACAAAGTTTTGTTTACAGCGAGTACTCAGAAACAAAAAGTATAGTATTCAGGAATGGAAGAGCAGAGAACTTTTTAGCGTGGCTATCTCCGGTGAAAAGAAAGATGCAACTGTCACATAAAGGATGCAAGCCTAAACCCCTACTACTGAACCACACATGAAACTCGTTCATATTCCGCTGCGGAACTTCCAACGGATCGGTAGATGATGGAATGTGTGTGTATGTGTAGTGAACCTGACATGAAGTTTGTTTCTGTACAATGCTTGCAGTGCTTCCATCTGCCATGAATTTTTCTCACTATGAGTGAGGTGTAATAATTTAATTATTGTATTGTTGTAAGCCTGTTGCTCCCTGTGGCGAGACTTTTTAACGGGGAGATCGGCTCGCCTTCGCGCCTCGAAGTTGCACAGAAAACCAACTTCAGCCGACCGTCGCCATAGTGGTGGTCAGCTGAGGTTGTTTCTCTGTGGTTCCCGATTTCCAGGCGCGAGTGCGAGCCGATCTTCCCTATCCACTGTGCCCCCCCCCGCTTATTTTATCTGAAGAGGCCATCATAAGTTGAAGTCAGAGCCTCCACTGGCTCCACCTTATGATGGACCGTCCCTAGTTTTCTCTCTCGAACTGACAAACTAATCACTCTGGATGTAAACGGCAAGAGATCGACTGTCAACCTGGATAGAGTAAAACCATGTTTCATGGACGTTTCAGAAACACACTCAGACCAAAACCAACCATTAACTCCAAACATGCCTGTTGAAAGGAACTCTCGTGTCATTAATACTCGTTCAAGACGAACTCCCCGGTTCAACACGAAATACCATGATTCTGTCTAAGCTTTGTATTAACCTTATTTTTTTGTACCTCCTGTATACATTGGGGGGGGGGCGCACTCAGTTCATTTCTCACTCGTTAGATGGCGTCACCACGCCACAGTGTGCTTCCATCTTTTTTTTCCGTATTTTTCCTGTTTCTTTAGTTGTACGAAGTGTCTGTACAACTCGAAAGCAGCACGTGTTGTTGTTGATTGTTGTCTCGACGCGCCGGAGCAGATACACGTTCGTATGTCATGCCACAAAAACGATTCTTACTATGCTACAATTAGTATAGATGTGTAATCTAATTAAAAATTAAATTTATCCTTCCGATTATCCCGGAGTCGTTGATACTTCCTTACACTATCTACGAGAAAAGAATTCTCAATATTATCTTCTTATCTCAAATCGACGCACACCTTACCATACGAAAGAATGGTGTTTGTATTTCTTCGTTTCAACGTCCGAGGGTGCGGTAGACCTTAGGTACTCGACTAAAGTACCGAAGGATGTTTAGAGGTGTCGCGAGTTCGATACCCGGTTAATCCTTGTCAGAAAACTTTCCTGACACAGGTATACAACAGAAACGGTGACATGACCGCAAGAAAATATTGCTACCGCAAGGAGTACCCCATCGAGGGGATAGTGCACCAACCTCTGAACCTCCAAAACAGGTACAGGGTAATGCCACAGAATTCTGTGGTGTTTGGTCAGAACATGATTATCTTCAAAAAAAATGGCTTTTTGATCTAAAAGCAAGTCTTGCTAACTATAACTAATTAGAAGTGAGATAAATGCACAAATACGTGCGTGCGGCTAAACAACATGCTGATATATGATATTTCCATTTGTATTTGTGTGTATGCTTTATTTTTGATTTTTCGACAATGAAAATGCTTATATCTCAAAAATGTGATTTTGGTGTTGTCATGTTCTGACCAAACACCACAGAATTTTTGAACGCCTTTTGAGCGGTTGGGGAGATAAAGGCCGCATCAGCATTTAGGACACACTGTACATTTTTTCGTAAATGGAATGAATATCAATATCCATGTTCCGAAAAATTAAGAAAATTGTTTTCATTTTAAATAGCTATTTTATGTACGTGATCTCCATTGGAAGATATACGACATCTTAAATTTCGTTTCTAAAGAAGAAAACTTATTTTTGAGAGAAAAGTTCTCTCTCTCTCTCTCTCTCTCTCTCATGCTGTTAATCATAATATGAGACAATATTATTTATTCATAAAAGAACAATACCGATATTATAATTTGCTGCAATCGAGTCTAAAATTATTCATTTTTCAAGAACTTTATACATATTTCTAAAGTGAATATCACTGGAAGTAGAATAACTTTGCTTAATTAAATTAGAAATAATGTGAGTTGAATTTGTATTTTCAATATTCCTCCGACTTACCTGTTATTGAAGTGCCTAAAGAAGAACTGAATAAAAGACAATGACTTATTCTATAGTTCGTTTCAGGTTAACTTTGCAGTGGAGAGAAAGGTAGAGAGTGTACTCCTTCGCCGCAAAATAAAGTTCCCATAAATCGGAGCTTTACGATGATCATTTATACAGAATATTTCAATTTTTTTTAATGATTTTGTGAAAAAGAAAGGAAAAATATCGTTTTGAACCGATGTTTCTTCGTTTGAAAATTTTAAATTAGAAAAAAATATTGGTTACCGTTATCCAAAAATCTACCACAACGACATTTTCGCGGTATCCTAGAAATCGTCCATACCTTACCGAGGCCGCGCATCGATACATTGGTTAAGAGGCTTTTGTTGCCATAGCAACGAGTGATAAGGTTCCCTCGTAGCTTCCTCTTCACTGCAAAGTTAACCTGAAACGGACTATAGGTGACCATGACCGTGAACAAGTGATGCAGAGCGCCAGATCAAATAATATTTAAATTTTAGATCTACATCTCCTTCATCATGGGTTTTCACTACTAACGTGAAAAAATTTAATTAGACCTTATGTTATATTCTTATTCAATTTTACCCATCCAACCCCCCCCCCCCTTTTTTTTTCCTCAGATAATTGCAGGCCTCAGATTTTCAAAATCTCCTTCCAGCGAGCCCTTCAGCCATTACGCAGGATCGGTCAATTATTATTGTAGCATCATTCCTAAACAATCATGGTTGTTTTTTTTTTCTTCCTCTTTTTTTTCTTTTTCCTCTAGACAATGTTTTCAATCAAAATCTGTAATTATTTTCTTATTATCAAAATCTATGATAAATTATCAAATCAAAAAATACATATGCTTTCTATATGTGAAAATACAATATACTTAGATAATATAGTAATTAACTTTCTTACCATTAAAGAAAAGAATATATGTTCTCTATATATGAAAAATAAAAGACAACATTACATAGTAATTAATCTCATACTATTAACTCAAAATATTGTACACCAGTAATATGTACATTTCTTGTACTACCTAAAATCAATTCTTTCTAACAAAATGCAAATTTTATATCAAATAAGAGATTCTACTGGCCAATTACAAGGTGGCTAATGTTTTAAGTACTATTTATAATGTATACAAGAAATATTCTGAAATACTTACTTCCCTATTTTAGTGGATTTCAGAACTCTTTTCTATATTGATTCAACAATATATTCTTTGGTCTGAGATGAGTCAGTCTCTCATATTCATTGTATCTTGCTATTTCGCTGAGATGATGCAAATTTGAGTTTTCAAGTTTCTCGTAAAAATTTCTTGAAGTCCTCTTGATGAACTTGAATTGTGACTCGATACACAATTCTTTATATAGGTAATTTTAGGTATTCTAGGTAATTCATACTGAAAAAATACACTTGTAGTACTGAATGAACGTGGCGTTTGGAACCTCTATCTGCGGTTATAAAAAGATATCTCTTGAGAAAGATTACGTGACTAGACCATCTTGTGGTTGGGAGAAATTTTGGCGATCAATTCGGCGACGAATGAGAACGCTCTAGGTAGGGCCCGTTTCTCTCAAGTATGGACATACAGGGTGTTCTGTAAGTCCTAATTCAGCCTTCATCACGTCAACCGTTCGCTGTATAGGTATATTTGTAAGGGAAGGATCTCCGAAAAAATGAAAAAGAAAATAAATTTTTTATTGCTTATTATTATTATTATTGTTATTAGGGCTAGGATTTTTATGCCCTAAAAACTTTAAAAAATTCATTTATGCCCTATAGAACTAAAAATATGTCCTAAAACATTTTTCATTCCTATCTGAAATAACATTAGTTTTAGAAAAATAATATGATAATGAGACGTGTGTGGATGCAGTTACTATTTTGAACCATTACTTATTTTATGAACAAAAATTCGTTGTTTCACTAACGACTACGAGTATCACAGAGAAGAATTGCTTTCATGTTTTTCCCTTGCAGTTAATGTACCGAGCACAAACACAGAAATTGTTTAATGTAAAAACAGAAGGAAAAAAAACCATTTTTTCTAGTCCTTGAAGATTCGGTATTCCTACATTTTTCGGTGTTGATGTGCTGCAGTACATAGGATTTTCTTTCTGCAGCATTGTTTCATCTGTACAGAAGTCTTTTGCTTGACTTTATACAAATACAACGCAACAACAGGAAAAATGCCTAACGAGGTGGCCGAGAAAAAGATGCTCATAACAAATATGGATGTCATATATTTCAAAATTACAGCAACCCAATTAAAAATGCAATTACGAACAATATATATATATATACATGATAAATTATCATAAAATGTCCATAAAGAATAGTTATGGTTGTCTTATTGTAAGTAGTTTCTCGATTTACCCTAACATGTGTTTATCGTATTTCTTTCTAAAAAATTCGATTTCACAATAACAATCACGAATCATCCACAATCGATACAAAAATTACAACTACTATAAGGGTAGCTTCCGAAGAATTTGAAAATATTGAGGCCCTATGGTTTTTATCTGGGCCATAGTCGGAGATAGACTTTGGAAGTCTCGGGGGGGGGGGGCACGGTCATTATTGCTGGGTGGGGGGGGGCACGATGATGATGTCAATTCATGTATACATATATACATTAGATCAGTCGGCTCCACCTTTGACGCTGAGGGGGCCCCCGTATCTCCGCCCATGATATGGATCTGCTCGAACGTAATCAGATGCAGTGAGATAACCTCATCGAGCCAGTCAAAATTTCCTTCAAAAAAATTTCGTGTTCCCTCACCCACACAAATTCAGAATTAATGTGCTGCCACCTATAGGTAAAAATAGACAAGAGTATTTAGCTTCAGAAAAGCATGCTTGAATGTCTGGCGTTCTTTCGGGAATCGTTACGAAACATTGTTATGCAACGATTGTGCATAAATGCTCTAGCAAAATGGATTCTGCAAAATGCATTGGCATTTGCTTACTGACATATTTGGCATATGTACATATATACATATTTTTTTCCATGGAAAGTTTGCATCAGTTATTGATTTTCTTACGATTATAACTAGTATTGGCAGCCATTTGCCTCTTGGGTAAAGTTATTTACTAAAAATAAATTGAAAATAAATATATATACATAATAAGAAGAAAATGGAAAAATAAAAAAAATATATAAATTGAACGATGAGGAAGTCGCATTCTGAAGGGGGAACCCCCCCCCCCCCCACATATGAGGGGACGCCACGCGGCTCACAATTTGTGACATTACCATTGAAAAGTTTAATTTCTGGTAGGTTTTTTACATTTTTATTCCCTATTATTAACAACTTTTTGAACACACTTTTCTGGAGGTGTCCATTTAGTATTGTGCTACTAATGTATTTTTCGTGCCTTTCTATTTTTTTTTTCAATTTTTGTATTTCCTCATATTTGCCTTTTTGGACTTCCAAAGTTTGTTTCCGCAAAAATGTCGAAGGGGAACTGATAGTAATTCTATGCCTTTCTTTGGCTTGCCATCATCAGAAACATTTTTGCTTCTTGGGACAATGTGGGGGGGGGGGGGGGGTTCTCCTTGAGAACGACCTCCTCATTGTTCCATTTATTTTGGTATTTTTTCATTTTTTTTTTAAATTTTATAATTTCTAGTCATGTGTGTACAGCTGCCTTGGGCGCTATACTTTGTCTTTTGAGAAATGTTTTAATTTTAAATTTTTCAACACATTTTGTTTTTAATTCAGTATTTCTTTTAGAATATATATAATTTTAATTTCATTTTTGATGGCTGATTTATTCGAGAATCGTTATTAGTGTTGATGCTTTATGAGTTTTCAATACTCACACTATACTAACGTTGTAAAATGGTAATCAGATTGTTCCGCCGCATAATCAGATACCCCCTCCCCTCTTAATCGGATATTTTGCGCTGGAATCGTTGATATCCAATTAAACGGAGCCGACGGCACTTCAAATTCCTTTGCTTATCTATCCGTAGTTTTCTACACCACAATAATAAAAAGATGGATGGAGTAAATTTTCTATGCATGCAACAGTTAAATTCTTCTCTGTACACCATTTTTGCGAATCTTTCTAAGTTCCTTTGTGGCATCCTCATTTGTGGGAATAATGGAATCATTAAAACGAGCCCTTGAATGTCACAATTCTTAATTAGGAATTGCGATTCCTCCGCGGAAAATTACTTTACTGTAGTGATTAAAGTACCGTGAAGTCGACCAAAATAGCTGGGAAACACTTTAGGGATTAATTTTACTGAAAGCTTTAATTAGGATAGTTATTCCTAACTACAATGTCGTGGCACTTTTAGGTACGTTTAAAGAGCCCTGGATCGAACAGCTAATTTGATGGAATCTTCTTCAGATTGTTGAAAATAGTGCAATAATGTATAAGACATGAAGCCCTGCATAATTGAAGATGTAATGTATAAAATTAATTTTCAGTACGTCTTTCCGATTGTATATTTTCTATACAAATCTACACTTTTAGATCGCTCGTCGCCAAATCTGTATCTTTATATATACAGGGTGAATAGACAAACGGGGATATGGCATTAAACTGGCGAACCGTTGATCGTACAGCCATAGTTCCACTTAGAAAAAGTACCCAAATAACGTATTGTACTCAGATATGTCATTCATGTTGCAACGGGTTACATAGTCTCCGTGTGCCCAAAAACCCCAATTAGAAAGTTGTTGCCCTGTCTCTCTTGATGGCCACAAAAAATTGCATGTTTCCAAGTGCGGAGGTATTCTGAGGTATTCGAATTTGAAAAACGGAGCAAAGTTGAGGGAAAAACACCTCTAAATGCGGAAAAAACGCATTTTACCCGCATTTCCCGCTGTTCTTCCCCAAATTTTTTCCGTCTCTCGAATTCGAATATCTCGGAGAATATTGAACTTAGAAACATGATTTTTTTTTGGCATCAGGAGAGACCGGGCAACAACTTCCTAATTGGGTTCTTGGGCACACGGGGAATGTATAAACAGTTTTTTTTAATATCTATACAACCCCTTGAAACATGAAAGACGTATCTGAGTACTACACGTTATTTAGATTTTCTTTCTTATTGGAAGAATACCTCTAAAATTAACGGTTCACCGGTAAAATGCTTTCCGCCCTGTATATGAAATAAAATGTCCTGACTGAGATTTATCATCACCGAGCCGAAACCGCTGAAGCTATAAATATGAAGGTTGATCAGTAGTTACATTTCATGGCGTAAAGACTCACTAAGAAGGGGGTAGTGTGAAATTCAACCCCCAAAGGGTGTTATAAAGGGTGAAATAATTCATGGACTGGCAAAAATAAATAAATGAGAAAAACAATTTGCTTATACCAGCAGAAGCTAAATTAATGGGAGACATAATTTGACGACTGGCAAAAGATAAATAAGTGGAAGAAATAATTCGCAGGCCTTCTGACGGGCTAAGACTGAAATGAAAATCAATATCGAGGCTGTATAATATGTATTCAATTAAGTCTTTATTATTATGTAGCAGTCGTATGACTGAGGCGAATATTTCACGGGCCTGCAGGAAATTTCCTAGTTGTAGTACTAGCGGTTGGAGAACACTGTCTAAGGAGCAGGGCTGGACTTGGGCAGATGATAAGAGTGTGGTCACACCGGGCCGCTAAATTTTAGGGCCGCAAAACGGGATAAAAATACTTTTATTAAATTTTCACTTTTCCCTTCTTAATGTTTAACTTGTATTAACAAAGCAAATAGCTCAAAATTCCGTATAAGACCCATGACTCCCACAACAGTGGAGCTGACGTGATTGCTTCCCGGGACGATTCTTATCACGTTTTGTTTTTTCGTACTATAAATTCACTACGGTGGGACCCACCAAAGATCTCAGCCAAGGGGCCCTGCTGCAGGATGTGGGAGGGGGAGAACATGCCAAGACCTCTAAAATTCAGGAATCGAACCCTCTGGATTGTGGTTTTCAAAGAACTTCCAACCCCCCCCCCCCACAAGCCAAGAGAAAAATGAAGGTGGTTGTAGTGCAACAGGCGCTGGAACAGAGGGGGTGCTACATTCCCCTTTTAAAATTATTCAAAATTGCACGAGGGAAGACATAATGCATGCTTTGCCCGGCTGAAGGAGTACGTAGCTGCAGCCCCGGGTAGATAATCTGTTCTCTTGCTCCGGTAGTCCCATCCCCCAACTTTTCCATGCATGGGGGGGGGGGGCACACGTGATTTTTGTAGCTGAGCAGCGGGCACTGCTGACCAAATTTATTGTCGAATTAGTTTTTTTCTTCATGACCATGAAATATAGTAGTAGTTTGATATTCTTTCTCGTGGTACCAATGTGAACCTGTCGTGCAACAGGACTCATAGACACTGGGGGGAAAATGGGAAACTCCCGTTTTAAAGGGTCGCAAAGCTGTTTTTGCACCCGGCAGAAAAATACTCAAGTCCGTCCATGCTTAGGAGATATACAAGAAAGCCACTGAAGAGACTTACAACATTTTAGTCTGATTATGAGAAATATCACGTTCCTGGTCGTCGAAATCGTGAACTGCTTCTTGCTCCTTCCGTCCTGAATCCCAATTCATTAGTAAAAAAAACGAAAATCTATTCAATCTTGATACTTTACTTCAAAATTTAAGGTATTCTACGCATAATTTCAACCAATGTACAGAGGGAATCGGTGGCATTAATTCAAATACAATACAATACAAATACAACGCCACAACAGGCAAAATGCCTAACGAGGTAGCTGAGAAAAAGATGCCCATAAAAATATGGATGTCATATATTTCAAAAATACAGCAACCCAATTAAAAATGCAATTAACACAAATTATAAACAATATATACACATGATAAAATATTATACAATGCCCATAAAGAATACTTATGGTTGTCTTATTCTAAGTATGGATAGAGCTTCTCGATTTACCCCAAAATGTTTATCGTATTTCTTTTTAAAAGTTTCAATTGTGTTACAATTAACTACTTCCGGGGGTAAGCTATTGCATTTATTAACAACCCTATTAGAGAAAAATTCCCTACGACACCATAACCTTGCATTGTCCCTCATCAATCGATACTGCTGTCCCCTTGTGTGTGTACTAAAAGTTCATGGTCCATTCTATCCATCCCATTGAAAATTTTGAACACTTCGATCATATCTCCTCGACACCTGCGTTCATCCGATGTAAACATATTCAAAAAATGAAGTCTCTCTTCATAACTCAAGCCCGAGTGCCAATAAGGACACGCGTAGCTCTTCTCTGCACCCCTTCAACCAAGTCTATGTCCCTCTGTAGGTATGGTCTCCAAAACCTTACAGCATATTCCAGTCCAGGACGAACTAAGCCTCGAAAAAGCGGAAGAATGACTTTAGGAGAACGCGGAGAGATCTTTTCGAAAATGAGACCAAGCATTCTAGTCGCTGAACAATGTTCAGAAAACCTAAGCCGCTCGTCGATGAGAATTCCCAAATCGGTGACCCTAGTTGCATGCGGGATAGTGACACCATTCAACTCGTAAGAGAACCGTGGGTTGTTCGAACCAAAATGAGCGACCATGCACTTATCAACGCTAAACGTCATGCTCCATTCATTTGCCCATGCTACAATCCTGTTTAAGTTGGTCTGGAGCAACTCCCTATCGCTTTCATTCCCGATTACCCTCGGGAAGGGGAATTAATACAGGGCGAAATCGTCAAGTCCTCCATGTATAATTTGCCTCTACCCAGTGACATATTCAGAGAACTGCCGAAACATTCACCGGCCAGTAAATATTTCATTTTTATGTCTTTCCCTCTTCACACAGAATCTAAATATAGCGGCCACTTTTTTTGCCACGGAGGACCTTTGACGGTGTGTTGGGCATTTTTCTTCGTCACGTGAGAAGTCTTTTCGAATTGCCACTATATCCGTTACAAAACCCTGAAGGAAGTAAATGTGCACTTAGATGGTTACTTGTATATCCCCAACAAAAAGAAATAAATATTGATCGCTCCATTATTATCAGATCAGGTTATTTATGGGCTTAACATATAAAAATTGGAGAGTCAATAGAAACTTAAATTTTCAACTGAGGTGATTATATAACGGCCCGTATTCGAACATTTGCTTATTTATGTACCAGGAAATATAATAATATATACATTTTTTTTGTCGATAAAAAAAGATTTTTTATGTCTTTGTTCCGCGAATCGAACCTCTTAATGGGGTTTTGACCGCATTTTTTGTTCTCCGACGTCGCATTCAACAAACACAAAGGAAAGATGGCAATAAAAATGATGGCATAAAAGAAAAATTGTCGTTTGTTCTTCGTTTTTCTTCGCTAACAAGCTCATTAGAATAGTGAATGCGCTAATAATTAAGAATAAAAACCCCGTCCTCAGACAGTTGTTCTTGTTTTTCGGCGGGTCCAGATATTTCACATCTGTGAAGGTAACTTCGCTTCCTCCTTCCACGACTTTTCAGATTGAAGTTTACACACGTCATGAGCTGCGAGTTTTTGTTTTTGAACTTAATTAATAGAGATTTAAGTTCACATTCGAATTCATGTTTTATGCATTTCAACGTATCACGTATCAGTATTTTTGAAAAATCACAATATTCCAGATCAGTATTCTCAACCTTGGCAAGCCCGCGGCCCGGTTTCATTCATTTTTGGTAGGTGGAAGATCCAGTCAAACACAAGCCTAACGGAAAATGAATGAGGAAAAATGAAACAGCTCATCATTCGTGGCCCGGTATGAATGATGTCAGGGGCCCGGCGATTGAGAAACACTGTACTTGATGATTAGATTTTTATCAATTTTTTCTATTCTTTATGGATAATTAATAACTTTAACCCGCAATTCATAACTTTATGAATAAAGCTAGTTTTTGAACTGAGTTAAAAATAAGTTTAGGGGCCATTCAAGTATTACGTAAGCAGATTTTTTAGCTGGCCCCTTCCCCCCCTTGTCAGCAAAATTTCGTCAGCAGCTTGGAATATTTCATATCTCCAAAAAGGTTGGTCGATGACGTAAGCAACCTTCAACCCCCCCTCCCCCGTCACCAAAATTCAGCAAATCCGAAACCCCCTCCCCCCCCCGATGCTGGCGTAATACTTGAATGACCCCTTACCATATACCCCAAGGCTGCTCAACATTTGGTGCGGGCTACTTCACTGGTTTGAAAGAGTATCGCGAGCCACTTAACTGAGTGATCTGGAACAGCGCCGCAGGTCCCTTATGTGATCTGTGAATGTGCCGCAGTCAGCATGATTTGTAAATGTGCCCCGGGGTCACTCAGGTGATCTATAAATGTGCTACAGATTGATTGAGGATACGCTACGGTGCCGCGGTTCACTTAGGCGATCTGTAAATGCACCATACACAGCTTGAGTGGTATGGAACTGAATCGAAGTTGCTGAAAGTATAAGCCGCGCGTCACTTAGGTGATCTGTGAATGTGTTGGGCCCGCTTGGGGTCACATGTAAATGTGCCTCAGGTCACTTGAGTAGTTTATAAATGCACCGCGGGCCACTTATGTGCTCCGGAACTGTGCCGCAAATTACTCCAGTGATACAGTCAAATACCGTTTTAACGAATAAAGTTACAGTGGAAATCTCGTTTTATATAAGGAACACTTTTCTAATCCTCCAAATAAGTTTAAATAGGAAAAATGCAAACAACTGGAGTTCCTTTATAACGAAATTTCATTATAACGAAGTGATTTCTCCGGCTTATATTCCCGTTACAACGGGATTTGTTTGTGTGCGTATATATATATATATGTAAAAGTGCCACAGATCACTTAAGTGATGTCGAAATGCACTGCGTATCACTCAAGGGCTCCAGAACTGTGTGTTCACTGGCCACTCACCTGAAGTGGGACTGCAGAGCGAATCACTTATGTGAGCTGTTAAGAAGCAGTAACTGAAGCGGCCAAGTGCCACTTAATTCATATTTGCAAAATTATTCTTGAGATCGCGTACTACATCAGTTGACTCGGAGGGCCACATTTTGCCCGTGGTCAATGGGTTGAGCATGTGCAAGGGCAGAAGCCGAAGACAGCGTCGATAGTGTACTCTCCCAGGAAATAGAAGAATTAGAAGACGAAGAATACGACACAGAGGGAGAGCAATCGGAGAGAGAAGAAGCGGTCGAAATATGGGAAGACTCTGACTGCTTCAAATAGGATGATCCAGTGAAAGAGTAACCAAGAAACAAAGTCCCAATGATCAGTGTTTAAACTGTGAAGCACCCAACCAAAAGCTGAGGAGCTTTTGAATAATCGAATAACCCCCTCCCCTCATGCTGAAAGGACCTGGCACCTGGTCTGACCAATGTGACACGAAGGGCTCACACTGGCCAACAAGCCAACGAGGGAAGACGTGGTCCAGGACCTGGCCTGGACACGGCGGAGGGCTCACCCGAGCTAACAAGCCAATGAGGGAAAACATGGTTCAGGACCTGGCGTTTGGCCACAGAGAGGAGCAGGGGGCTCGGGCTCAATAAAGTTGGAAAGGACATCAGAAGAGCTCATCGGAATAAATTGTATATTGTATAATATAAATATTTAAATCTGTATATACATTTTTTTTTTCGCCCAGCCCCCTCATCCGGGCAATGGCTAAAATTGACAATGGTCGATAGAGCCTGGGCGGTGCACGGAATGAAATGAAATGAATGAATGGGTTGAGCATGTATGGCATGGCATATGCAGTGCAATACATCAGGTTCGGGCCAAATTTTATAAGATGACAGATAGGTCCGAAATATAAGCAATTGCTCACCCTGAGAACGTTTACATAGTAGAAGGCGGTTTTCCAAGTCTAAATTTAGGTGAAGGGCTCTCTGTTCAGTTGATATAACATCGTTTCTGTAACACATACTTCCTCTTTCCACGTCATATTGCTATCGTTATTGATTTTTGACGTCATATCTGTAATTGATGTATGCAGAATGACGAACGTGAACGGACTAGCTATTCAAAAATTGTACATTGAACCAAATAGCTGACTATTTGTTATTTTGTGTTATCTTTACGACTAACTGCTGATTTCTCAGTGGCTGATTTTCCCGTTTTACCAGTCATGATGTGAGCCGGATGATAACAGCACTAATATACTTGATCGCACATCAACTCCGGCCATATGGCTATACGCAATTTACTGCCGTTAATGAGTTGGGTTGGCGGCATCTATCGGTGGTCGCTTCAAGCTCGTGAGGGAAAATATGTTACCTATATTCTTCCCCGCCCCGGGATTGAACCTGGGAACTGAAGGCAACCTACACGGTGGGAGACGATTCCACACGGACGCTTAAAGATGACAACAGGACTGGTCAGAAATCGCTTACCGTGCAAACCTTGAAGAGTTAACCGTTTCGAATTCTCAGGCTGCATACGCGAGTGCAAAATTGGGATGAAAATGAATTTTGCCGAAACTCCGGCGTTTCAGAAACTTCTTGCTCCAGTAAAAAAGCGGACAATGTATCTTATCGCCTTATGGCCGCAGAAACGATTGTATCAACGGAACTCAACAGTACCCTCTATCGCAAATGAAGAATTGTGATACACAAAATATTAAGTTTCCGTACATGACTGAAGTTCATGAATGGTGGAAAAGGGGGCGTACGCAGCCGTCGGGAAAGGGGGCATTAGAAATTTCTTCGAAATAAATTTGGAGACCTTCCAACCTTCCAAGTTTTTGTAATAATCTTATCGGTCCAAATAAGTTTCAGTTAGACTTTCATACTTAAGGTAACCATATCTATTTGAGAAAATTATAAAATTTACTGATTTATTTTATTTTCCTCGAGTCGCCGCGGAGCCCCTGGTAAGTGCACACGGAGCACCGGTTGAGAACCACTGCTATAGATCATGGCTGTCCAAGCTGGCCTGTCTTTAACAGCATGTCTCAGTAGCGCTAGCTTCACTTCGGTGCTTTGCAACACCTCCTCTGTCCATCTGGTGCTCGGTCTGATTCTCTTTCCTTCCGTTCTTCCAAGCATTATAATGTTTTCTAGTGAGCCTTATGTACTTATTATATGACCAAAGTAAGATAGTTTCTGTTTATAGTGACTGTTGCTTCTAGAGAATAGTCAGCCTTGACTTCTTCGATACCGATTTATTAGTCCTTTTAGCTGTCCTGATCCCAATATTGCGTTGATATTTGCGTATAAAATTTTTCTGACAAAGGTGTGGAGGGGGTCAGAGTATTCCTGACTTTTGCTGACGGGGGGGGGGGGTCAAAAAAGTCTAAAAATCAACTGACGTAATACTTGAACGGCCCCTTATATATATATATTGAGTTTTATAATAAATTATTACTGGCCCACCAGTTTTTTTTGGCCCACTTTTAAAAAAAATTGCCTATCACTGACTCATTAGATAGGATAATGTTCGTTAATAATAATTGTTATAATTTGGTTTAACTGTATATTGCTTTCTCAGGATTCCCTGCCATTAGAATACGAACTGAATCACTCTAATGTGAATGCATATTTTAACTGAATTTTCTATTGAAGTAAGTAAAAAAGACTCATTAATCAGAAAAAATTCCCAAAAATTTTGGAAGCAAATGAACTACGTGATAAAAGTTAATTTCATATCAATAGTTGATCATATAACTCACCAATTAGCAGTATCCTCAGATGTTTTCAATACTAATTTCACGATTTGAAAAAAAATATATTTGGTCAATATTTTTCTAAGGTGATTCCAGTCCGAAACTTACGCTAAGTTCGATGAAGGCGCAGCAAAAACTCACAGAACCCAACACGTAATTATTAATACTGATTCATTTTTTTCCGAACAACGTTCTCCCAACACATGAAATAATGACTGTTTGTCTAAGAGCTCGAAGAAGAAAAAGGAAAAGACATTCAAATCTCGTGGTAAAATCTCGCTTTACGCTTCTTATAAAAACAGCTACAGCGTCCTCAAGGCTGCAAACAGAATACAAAGAAAGCTCGTGTGTGTGTGCGCTTTTCTTATAAGGAGCGACAAAGAGCGTCTTTTATAAGCGTCACGCTAATGAACGAGATCGACCTCCAACAGCGAAATTAGAAATAAACAACAAGAAAAGATTCAAAATATCATGGGGGGGGGGGGAGAAATACTTTAGGAAACATAAATTCGGAGCTGCATTTCGCGAAGCACAATGATCCATTTAGCGTATTAAATACGCACATTTTATAAATCTTGAAGATCTGCCAGATCATAACGTTCCACTCGATTTTTTTCTGTAAAAGATCTGAGAAACACCTCTTATTAAATTTCACTTGACTTTTCCTGTTGTTACTAATACCTCTGTCGACATAGTCTCTGGAAATCGGAAGGAAATGCCTAAAATATGCTGAATGCTATTTAGAATTGGAAATTAAATAGGATGTGTCGTATATCCAATTACACTTTGAAAAATTTAATTTAGCGAATGAGAGAGAAAAATCGGACTGCATTATTGAATGCATAAAAATTCAAATTTCGACAACTTCAAGAAGCTTCGAGAGAAAATTGCAATTTGAATATCTGTAAAAAAATGCAGAATGGAAAACTAAACTACAAGCCCCCCCACTCCCCCCGCAAATGTTTTATCTTAATAAGTAAGTGCCCCATTTCGTATTCGCTCTGAGCTCCATTCGGATACCTTATTGCTGTTGAAGATAATTTTTCCGAAATTTATGCACTCTATGGACTTCCGTTTCTGATAATATGAACGATAATGTTTCGATACTATGTATTTTCTGTCTCAAAACAGGCTCTGTTTAATCATTAATCCGTGAATATGTTTAAACGGGAGGCGTTCCGAAGTACCCATTTTCTTGAAGTTTTTGTGTGTGTGTTAGTTTCAAAATAAATATAGTAATATATTTATTTAAATATAAAAGAATATAGTATATAATTATATATATAGTATATAAAATAATTAGTTTCAAATAGAAGAAAATCGTTTGATTCGTTCAAAGTGCTGCAAAAATTTAAAAAGATAAGCTTTCTTCTTAAATCACCACAGGAATGCTATAAAATGCTAAAATAAAAACTGATTGAAGACTAAAAGAAAAGCTTGAAAATTGGATAAAGTAGAATATACATAGGCTGACCAAATTTTCTCGAGAAAAATACGGGAAATTGAGCTTCGAAAGACGGGAAAATACGGGACATTTTACATGTTTTTTAAACCATTCATGTAAAAGCTATTGTCAACAAATTTAGACGATCGCAACTTCAAGTACGCGCGGTAATTTTCAAAGAATGGTTTCCTTGTCCGCATGTAAAAAATAGAAGAGGAAGAGTTCAGAGTAAATTTTTTTTCGGCCCCCCCCCCTCACCCTCTATATTACGTGTTCTCTTATAGAGGGCGCATAGCTATCTTCTCGCACCGCTAATTACTAGCGAACCGTTGATCTTAGAAACATCCATCTAATTAAAAAATATCCAAAAAAACGTAGATTTCAGATACGTCATTTACATTGCAAGGGATTATAGCTATTAAAATACAGGGTCTTTATAATTAAAGTTCCACTTTGAAATGACCATAAAAGGAAAACTACCGCACAAAATGTTATCAAACTTTGTAATAGTTTACAGGAGGTCATGGGATTCAATTTTCCGCAAAAAAAAAGTTCAAAAACTCACCACAGCGGGGCACTGTATGCAATATCGTTAAACGAAATAAGACATGAAGACATCGGTCTGAAATGTTTTTAACCGTTTCTCTAAAACGAAACTGTTTCCTGGGTTTTATGCAAAATCGCAATGGCTATATGGCTTACGGCAGGAGGATGCGATAAATCGACATTTCCGTAACATTCCTCCCGATATGCTTAGAGCTACTGTTTAGAACGCAGTAATGAGATTTAACTGAAAATGACACCACATTGAACATGCTTTGTAACACGTTTTAGAAACGATTAAAAACATTTTAAACCGATGTCTTCATGTCTTATTTCGTTCAACAAATATTGCACAAAGCGCCATTCTCCGGTGGTGCTGAGTTTTTGAACTTTTTCTTTTTGCGGAAAATTGAATTCATGACCTCCTATAAATTATTAGCAAGTTTGATAACATTTTGTCCAGTAGTTATCTTTTTATGGCCTTTTCAAAGTGGAACTTTAATTATAAAGACCCTGTATAAAAATTAACTTTTCATATAGGCACCCTGTACCCAATTCAAAATTCAAGGAAATATTTGAGTTCAAAAATCGGAGAAAAGTTGGGAAAGAACAGCATAAACGAGGGAAAGAACGTGTT
Source organism: Pholcus phalangioides (assembly GCF_987345545.1). Taxonomy (NCBI): domain Eukaryota; kingdom Metazoa; phylum Arthropoda; class Arachnida; order Araneae; family Pholcidae; genus Pholcus; species Pholcus phalangioides. Next base: position 9,977,534 of record NW_028301612.1, on the reverse strand, counting down.
GTCTATTAGTTTATGCTGTTCTTTTCAAACTTTTCTCGATTCTTGAATTCAAAAATATCTCATTGAATATTGTACTTAGGAGCACGGAATGTTTTTAGTTGGGCTCTGGAGGGACAGGGAAACTTTCTAATTGGACTTTTTTTTGGAAAGGGTGTCCGTATAAAAAGGTTTCTTTTTTTATTTTAATAACTATACAACCCCTTGCAATATAAATGACGTCACGAAGTCCACACGTTATTTAGATATTTATTCTAATCAGAAATATGCCTCTACGATCAACGGTTCGCCTGTAATTAGTGGTATGAGGAGAAGCTATACATCCTGTATATACATACATTGATACCTCGGTTAACGAAGATGATTCATTCTGGAATCCCGCTCGTCAGCCGAAACGCGATTTCCTATACGTTCCCATAGAAAATCGTTTGATTCGTTCAAAGTGCTGCCAAAAATTTAAAGATAAGCTTTCTTCTTAAATCACCACAGGAATGCTATAAAATGATAAAATAAAAACTGATCTAAGGCTACAAGGAAAGCTTGAAAATTCGATAAAGTAGAATATACATAGGCTGACCATATTTGCTCGAGCAAAATACGGGATATTGAGCTTCGAAATACGGAAAATGCGGGAAATTGCGAATTATCGCCAAAAATAATGTCTAAAGAAGGCAAAGTCGCCAATCGCGGGAAATAAAGATCCCCTGACTTCAAATTTCATTGAATTAAAAAAAAACACACACACACAAATGTGTGAGATGAATATTCTTGTTTGTAGTATGTAAATTTCTGAGTTGGGAAGAGATAATTTTAAACGTTGATTTGAAGAATAAAATGTTAAGTTAGTTTCATTGAAAACACGTGAAAAACCGGGATATTTTGGCAAAAATGTCGGAACGGTCAGAAAAAACCGGGACTGTCCCGGGAAATACGGGACGTATGGTCACCCTGAATCTACAGGAAGGTAAGATATATTGACGATTGTTTTATTTTGCACAAATGTGCCCACATCCATCAAAAGCTTTGACCTGTCAAAGCTGGTGTTGACATAACCCAGTCGAGTTCGTAGGTTTCCCATTCGTTTGTGAGTTGGTCAGCTCATTTCTATGTCTGGATACATGGTGGGAGAAATAAGCTCCTAGAATGTCCAGACTGTTCAGCTCAGGCAGGAATCTTGCGCTGAAGGAGCACGTGCTCTAGAAACATTGGTTTTTGTTAATTCGATACGTTATTAGCTGAATCTTTCATTTTACATGAAACGGTTAAAAAAAAAACAAAAAAAACAGAGAAGTGCAGGTACATATGGAAAAAGATTTCGAGAGTTGGACAAGGGTCAATCGGGCTGTAGTGACAGTAATTTGATTGTGGCAGAAATTCATCTCACGACGCGGCTGTTTTATATTATCACGTGCGCCCATATCAACGAAAACGTTCGTTACCGAATACGCATTCATTAGCCGAGACAGAAAAATCACGAAAAAAAATCTTAGTTACCCGAAAAATTCGTAAATTGAGGCGTTTGTAGCTGAGGTATACATATAATATGTAGGGGGGGGGGGAATCACTAAACTGGACCTACGAAAGAACGGGGAGATAAAAAGGAACAACGTCTGTTCATAGGGTTACAGTGAAGCTCGCGATGATCAGAAAAGAAGAAAAAAAAAAACAGTGAGAGCTGCAATGAATTTCTTCCACCTGCGTTAGCACGAGATATCTCATCAATGATCATTAATGGGCTTAAAAGTATTAAAATAAAATAGCTTTATTATTTATCAAATGTGTATCATGTGTCTTATCGTTTACTTTTTAAAACATGATTTTCTGCAGAATTTTCACTCACAGGAATATGAATGATAAGCCGATCAGTTATGGCTAATGAAATCAAGTTAATTTGAAACTTTTTATCAAAAAATTTACTTGAAATGACTCTGATCTCGAACAAAGGTTCTCCCGATGGTAGATAAACCATTTGGTGGACTAGTTTGTAGCACATCTTCAGTTCTGCAGCAATTCTGCGCCATTCCAATGAGTGTAAACCCAGAAATTGAAGCCTCTTGCAATAAGACCAGCCGCTCGTGCCAGCTATTCGTTTGGTAAATGACATCTGTGCCTTTTCGAGGAGCTTTATGTCCTTAATTTTGCAAGGGCCCCATACTTCTGAGTCAGGTAATCCAGAGTCAGGTAAACATACACACAGGAAGTTTAGTCATTTCAAGTAAATTTTTTGATAAAAAGTTTCAAATTAACTTGAAACTTACTTAAGAAGAAGAGATTGTGCTTTTTCCACGGGTACAGATGCCGTGTGGCGAGAATATGGAACAGTCTGCCATCAGAACTTGTATGCGTCTCGTACGCAAGATTTGCTCTAGCTATTGAGAATTTCGACCTGGCTCCGTACGGGAAGTGCGTACGGAGACTATTCTGACTATTATTTATATGATTATTTTTATTATTTACTCATCGTTGTTTTATTATTACTTTTCCAGTCTAAGTGCTTTTCATGCCTTCTGGGGTATTGTAAATATTGTAAAAATGTTGATGTTTGGTTAATGGAACAAAGTCCATTAACCAATTTAATTGCTGTTAATCATCTCGATTAATCGATTTGGTTAAACTGACTGACAAGCCTCAACTATAAACACAGACATTTGATAAGATTCTGTTGGTTTCATTGCTGTATCTTGAGCACGTGCTCACCATCTTCCTGTTTTTCTTCATGATTTATTTATAGACTCAGTCCGGAAAAAAAGTCCTTTCTCCTTCACTCAAAAAGTCATTGGTCCCTTCTGTATGTTGTTACACAGATTTTCAAGAGTGTGGGGGGGGGGGAATAGGGTAGGGGGTACCATTTCGTGAATTATTTGTTATTTTCCCGACTAGATAGCCAAATGCTTAAATCTGCGGGTGGTCCATCCCTTCAACTTGACAACATGAGCGTTCCTCGGTTCCTTCTCCTTGAATTAAGTCCATTATCATCGCACTTGATTTATTATATACATAATATATATTTTTAATATATATTTCTGTCTCAACGAGCCCAAGAGAGGGAGAGAGTATTTACTCTTTTGAGGGAAGCTTTCACTTTTCTCTTGAAATGAAGAGCTGATTCTGCAGTTAAGCCGCCGTCTCTTTAAAGATTTATCATAGCCACTTCTTCTTGGCGATGGTATAAACAATATCTACTCTCGTAGATAACAGTATTTTTTCCCCTTATTTTTCGCCAAATGATCAAAGAAGATCCCCTCATAAAGTTGAAGAATTGTATGAATTCCTTTCTTTTTCCTATTTTTCGCGTGTGTCTTCGAGTTTCTTTTTGCAATACAACATATATTTAGTAATAGAAATATTTATGTTCTGCTGTTTCGTAAACAAATCTATATTTTGGGTTACAGAGTCGACACCGCTTATTAGAATCATGAATTATGTTATCATTCGGGTATTTTTACCTTTTTCGCAAACAACGGAGCGGGTCAATATCATGTCTTGGGAAATAATTTATTAATATTTATTTGGACTTCCGATAGTGTTATCAATTTTTTTCTGTCGAAGGATAACAAGTAATCTTCCGGGAAACCATATCGCTGACGGGGAATTTATTTTATTCCAAGGCAGTAAAAGAGTGTGTTATGCACAGAAAAGTAATAAAGGACCAAGAACTCAGGTGCAATTCTCATATACGAACTGGGATAAAAGATTCTGGACCCGGGGAAAGTACTTTATGTATTTCATTATGTGTCCCCCCTGCAAGGGACACACTTCACTCATAGTTTGAAAAACAGAAGGCAGCGCTAAAACCTCACGCACACCACTAGTATTAACCCGCATATGCACCTCACACACACATTCCTCTACGAAATTTCTAGCGAATGGGTGCACCTAACGTGAAGTTCGTTTCAGTGGAAAGCTTGTAATGCGTTGCTTGTCAAGTGCTGTCATCTGACTTTCGAATCCGGAGATGCAGACAAACTGATTGTTCTATTTATTATTTTTCTTGTATCATCCGGGAATTTTTTGGGTGTTGTAGGCCTGATTTCTCTCTGAGGCGAGACTCTCTTTTTTCATGCACAACACTAGATATGCACTCACATAAGCCTCTAATCTCTAAGGACCCTAATAGGAGATAATTGTATCGTGAGTGCTGTATATTAAAATTCATTGAATGATAGTTCATTTTATTGGGATATGATCGTAAAATTTGTCAAGTGAGAGTTCGTTATATCGAGGTCCACTTTTTGAGTTCGTAAAAAAGGTATTATTTCGGGGATGTTTGTGGTAAAATGCGTTAACCTTTTGGGATCCTAATTTCGAGGTGGAAGTGACAAGGAAAACCGGTGCGCATTAAGCCGGGTTTTCCTAAAAGCAGGTTTTCTGTGCCGCGCGCAACGTGAATCGCCCAGCGTGACACGCCATCCTAGTCATCAATAAGAAAAGCAGTATGAGTTTGCCACTGTGGTGGTCGAGTTGTCATCGTGACGGACTCGCGTCGCGAGGTCTCGGGTTCAAACCCCACCGTCGCCACAGTGGTGGTCGGCTGAAGTTGGTTTTTCTGTGGTTCCCAAGTTCAAGCCGCGAATGTGAACCGAACTCCCCTTTAAAATGTCTCGCCACTGAGACCACCAGACCTCTACAAACCGTACAAATGTAATTCAATCATAACGCATCACTCACTTCACTTCTGAAATATGCAGCACTGAAAAATCAAACACAACACTACATACGCATTCAGACTGTTGGGTACACACACAGTTACACTTCCGGCACAACTCACTAGATAGTAAAGCGCCCATAGATGGTGATAAACCTGAGTTGTGCTCGATTTGAAAGAAAGAAATTATGACGGTTTTCCTACAGAGCATATAAACGGCTCACGACAGAGCTTCACGTTATGCGTGATTGGCGGACTGCTTCTCGAGGAGACAAATCCGTCGTGCGCCGCGTGTTTTACCATCTTCTCTTCATTTTTGTTGTTTTCTTCCCCTTTCCTTCAAATCGGAGGATGCAGAGTAGCTCTCGAAAAGGTCATATACTAGGGCCTGAGTGGCGTGGCGGTAAGATGCTCGTCTACCACCGTGAAGGTTGTTGTCACGGTCCCGGGTTCGAACCCAAGGGAGGATATAGATAAGAAATTTTCCCTAACGAAATTGAGGAGACCAGTGCTCTTTCATTTCAAACCCATCTCATTAATGGCACTAAATTGCAATATAGCGATATGGCCAGAGTTGTTGTTTGGTGAAGTAGTAGGTACTATATAGCTGCGCTGAGCCGATGCGCCACGCTAGGAAAACACGTTGCGTGATTACGTAACACGTTTCTGCTGACGCGAATGGACCCAGTTCTGTTCACGCGGCGCAAAAATAAAAGCCTTCTCCTAGGAGAGAACCCGGCTTTATCTCCATACTATACAGGATGGAGGATCTCCATACAATCCAAACCTAGGATTTTCACATGGGGTTACGCTCATTGGCTAAGACCAGAATTACGTAACTAAAAAGCGAAGCAAAATGCGGTTGTTGTTTATGGGCGTTACAGCGCCATCTTGGTGGGCCAAATATAGATTGAAAAATTGGGAGCTGTTTCAATATTATAATTGTTAAAAACGGTGATGTTTCTATTTTTTTACGTAATAATATTATTACTATTTTTTCAACTTGCGCAGTAGTGCAAATAAAATCATAAAATTTCCATTAATCTTTCACTAACGCAATTTTCTAATTTTTTTTTTTTAAGTTGAAAATTTTGTATTTTATCTTGGTAGCAATATTTATCAAGGTTTATATCACGCGGTAAGTGTGGTAAATCCGGCTATTATGCATAATCGCCGACCATTTTGGTAAGTTTGATAAATTTATTACTTTTACCGGCGATTGTGGAAAATATCCAAGCGTCGTTAGCAAATTCGATAAATTGTACTAAATTCACCAAATTTGCCGGTTGTTATGCAAAATCACCATTTCGTATCGGTAAATAAGATAAATCAATCCTATTTCCGTGATAAGATTTATTATTTAGATGACTTAACTAGTGTGTCAGAGTCTGAACCAGTTTTAACAAAATCTGATTTAACGAACTTTCACGAACACATCCCGATAAATCCTATAATTGACTCCTATTTGACGAATTCTGAAATCCGTTAAATGTAATCTCGATGTAACGAACTCCTATTCAACAAATTTTGCGATTATACCACCGCAAAAAAAGAACTTCCATTTAGCAAATTCTCAGGTTCAGCGAAATTTTACGAGATCTTGGGTGTATACAATCAGCTCCCAATTAATAAACGGATTTTTACGGTTCCTACAATGGGAACCCGATATAAAGAAGTTCGATGTAATGAATTCTTAGAAGATGCTGTGAGGAAAATGCTATTCGCAACCCCTTTATAAAGGTCTTCCTCCAGTTTATCTGATTCATCAAACCGGGAAAATATTTATCCGGGTCAAACGCACTAGACTCTCATTTGGGAATTCTTTTTCTATATCCCTCGAATTCATCAATTACACCAGGGTGTTGTGCATAGACACCAGTAAAACCGATTTAAGTATTTATCAAATTAACTAAATACGTATTATACGTAATCGGTGGTGAAAGCGATAAATTTATCAAACTCCAGGAGACAATTGGCGATTATGCATTATAACCAATTGTTATCGCGTTTACCGTAACGGTAAAACATATTCATCCCTTGCCTCTTTAGCCTCGCATTTAGTGACGTAATACTGATCTTGGCCAACGAGCATAATCCCATGTTAAAATCCTATGTATAGTATGGAATAACGCAACCGATACAGTACTTCATTGTTAAAACATCTTGAGATCACAGGAAGGCTCCTGTGGTTTGGCTCCTTAGCAATACTCATAAGCTATACAAAAGACGTAATAGCCATTGTGGGTGGGGGGGGGGGGGCTTTCTCATTGCGGCGGAGGCGAGATAAAGTACAATCGGTACCAACGAAATACCGAGAAATGTCTGGACCGTAAAGGCTTGAATCAGACTTCATTATATCTAGTTCAGATTCTGACTCAAAAGTACGGTAATCGAAATAGTAAATCTCATTATGGCGATGGTGCCATGATTAATTTATCATATTCATCAATAATCATATTCATCAGAAATTGCAATTATGTATAATAACTGGCAAATGTGATGAATTTAGTTGGAATAATTTATCATGCAAATCAACGAAGTTTGGGTATTATGCATAATCGCCGATAAAAGTGAGGAATCTTAACATTAAAATTTGCCAACGACGCTGGGGCATTATGCATAACTGCCGATGAAAGTGATAAATTTAAAGACATTAATCAAATTTGCAAAAAAATTGTCGGCGATTATGCATAATACTTACCGGATATGTTCTTATTATTATTACAGTCGACGACTGTGTAACGATATAACGACCCCTTCGTCCCGTAGAAAACGGACGTTATACCGAAAAGAAAACTTATATGATACCGTAGTCGTTATATGAAAACGTTTGGGACTCATCCTACTGCTCGTTGCAATGGAATAGTCGCTATAACCTAAAGTCGTTATAACGAGCGTCGAATGCATAACTGCTATTTTGGATTACTGTGTTTTAGTATTTTTGACATTCATAATTTTATGAGCATTTCTTGCAGGCACTTCGTTTGGAATTTTGCCCGTTGTGGCCTTTGTATTTATATTTGCCGTAACATACATATTTGAGGAGTTCCTCTTCCCTGAAAATTATTCAGAATTTGCTGCCCATCAGAAAGCTGCGAAACGTTAACAAATGTTTGATTGAGCGGAAATAACAAGAGCGCTTCAAAAGTTTTTCGAAAATCGGAAATCTCCGTTTTTCGGAACGCGTCGGAATCTGCGTTTCTTTACTTCATTTTCACTGCAAAAACTCAAAATGCAAAAGGCAACAGAATCTAAAATAAAATTAGACACATACATTTACATACATTCTACGAAAACACTAATAATCTAAGAAATACAAAAATAATGAAGGAAAAAAAAAGTGAAACGTGACGAAAAATAAGCAAGTCAAGTGCCGTTTGTAAGGTTAAGGATGCAAAAGAACACAATTTGGCAACAAACAGTGTTTTTATGAGAAGAAAAGTCAAATTGATGTGTTTCGGGGAACCTTCACAAATTGAATATGAAAAAAAAGTAGTTCATGTCAATTTGAATGCTGCGTACTTAACCACTTTACGATCAAGGACGTAATATTCATGGGCGGAGATACGGGGGGGGGGGCGTAGGGGGGCAATGCCCCTCCCCCCGGCGTCAAAAAGGGAGAGTGGGCAGATCGAATGTATATGTTGTGTAGTAATTGACATCATCATCATCGAGCACCCCCGTGCCAGACTTCCGGGTCTATCTCCGCCTATGGTAATATTGCGTTCAAACGCCAGTGGAATAATTTGAAACAAGTTTTCTCTGTTTTCTTTCCTCTCCCCTTATCATCGCGGAGCTTTGAATCCTATTTTTTTCCTCTTCGTTTTTTCTACATCCTGATGGTGATTGTTTTTCACATATGATGTATCTTTCTACTATATACACTGAAAAGCCAAAAAAACTGGTAGCCAGCCTAATATCGTGTAGGACCCCGGCGAGCCCGCAGAAGTGCCGCAACACGACGCGGCATGGACTCGACTAATGTCTGAAGTAGTACTGGAGGTAATTAACACCATGAATCCTGCAGGGCTGTCCATAAATCCGTAGGAGTAAGAGGGGGTTGAGATCTCTTCTGAACAGCACGTTGCATGGCATCCCAGATATGTTCAATAATGTCCATGTCTGGGGATTTAGGTGGCCAGCGGAAGTGTCTAAAGTCAGAAGAGTGTTCCTGGAGCAACTTTGTAGCAATTCTGGACGTGTGGGGTGTCGCATTGTCCTGCTGAAATTGTCCAAGTCCGTCGGAATGCACAATGGACATGAATGGGTGCAGGTGATCAGACAGGATGCTTACGTACCTGTCACCTGTCAGAGTCATATCCAGACGTATCAGGGGTCCCATATCACGCCAACTGCACACGCCCCATACCATCACAGAGCTTCCACCAGCTTGAACAGTCTACTGTTGACATGTAGGGTCCATGGATTCATGAGGTTGTCTCCATACCCGTACACATCCATCAGCTCGAAGCAATTGAAACCGAGACTCGTCAGACCAGGCAACGTGTTTCCAGTCCTCAACAGTCCAATGTCGGTGTTGTCGGGCCCAGGCGAGGCGTAAAGCTTTGTGTCGTGCAGTCATCAAGGGTCCATCTGCGGATGGATTGGTGGAGACGGAGTGCGGTGGTGACGGAGAGGGACGGACGTTTGGTTCTGTTCTGTTGCTCCTTTGGGCGATGAGTGGCGGACGGGGGTGTTCTTTCGTGGACTAGTGGAGTCGAGGGCCGGCGGAATGTTTTTGCTGGGTCGGAGATCTGGCGGGCGGTCCACCTGTGCTCCTTCTTGACCATCGGAGGTTTCCGGAAGCTTCTCGGAGTGTGGCTGCTTGGGATGGAGTGGGGTCCCGGCGGGACGGACCCGGTGGCTTGCGAGTCGGAGGATGTTCACCGGGCCTGGATGTGTGTCAGGAGAGTTCTTCCAGCATGTCCCAGCCGCAAGGTAATCCGCTTATATCCCGCAAGGGACAGAGCGGGGGCCATGTTTGGTGTTATAGTCATCAAGGGTACACGAGTGGGCCTTCGGCTGCGAAAGCCCATATCGATGATGTTTTGCTGAATGTGTTCGCACGCTGACACTTGTTGATGGCCCAGCATTGAAATCTGCAGCAATTTGCGGAAGGGTTGCACGTCTGTCACGTTTAATGATTTTCGTCAGTCGTCGTTGGTCCCGTTCTTGCATGATCTTTTTCCAGCCGCAGCGATGTCGTAGATTTAATTTTTTACCAGATTCCCGATATTCATGGTACACTCGTGAAATGGTCGTACGTGAAAATCCAAATTTCATCGCTACCTCGGAGATGCTATGTCCCATCTCTCGTGCGCCGACTATAACACCACGTTCAAACTCACTTAAATCTCGATAACCTGCCATTGTAGCAGCAGTAACCGATCTAACAACTATGCTAGACACTTGTTGTGTTATATAGGCGTTGCCGACCGCAGCGCCGTACTCTGATTGGTTCCATATCTCTTTATTTGCATACGTATACCTGTACCAGTTTTTTTGGCTCTTCAGTTTACATATAAGAGTAAAAGAGAACAGGAAGGGTGAGCGGGAAAAGATAAATCTGCTTTATACCTACTCTCTTAACTATTCTACTGTTTTACTCTTTCTTGTTTTTTTTTCTTCCTCTTCTCTATTTTTTTTTTTCTTCTTCCAACGTGCGGTTAGGTTTGGACCAGGTTGCCATATTTATCGCCGATTAATCAATTAGTGATCATCCGAATTTGTTGCCAATCGAACGGGTTAAGGAGTTGAAAACAGAAAAACACACGCTGTGTGATGAAATTACAACACTATAAAGTATACAAAAAATAATGTAGCAAAAAACCAAGATGGAAATTGGAGAAAAACCTAGAGAAAAAAAACCGAGTAAAGAGATGTGAAAAAAGAGCCAGTGACCTCTATCATCAGATAGTGATTCTTCATTGAAAACTATATTAGGTCCAATACTGTACAACCCCAAAATGCAGAGAAATTATATGGAATATGTTGAAAAAATAGGGATAATCAAGAGTAGAACTTTCCTCAAGTTCAGGCAAAATGCCATAATTGCCCTTTTTTGCCTATTTTCGCAATTTTTTTTTTTTATATTTCCTGTCGTGAATGCCTATTTCGACTCTTTTTTATGTTTATGCGTGAATTTTAGAGGCCATATTATGTCGTGTCCTGAAAATTCACTGACAACAATTCACCGAATGAAAAATTCGTAGCTGGGAAAATTCACCGATAAACAGTTCACTGACATCAGTTCGACATTAGTGAATGAATGAATGAGTGAGCAAGTTAACGAGTTAACAAATGAATGAACGAAATCAGCCTGTCACTAGAGCTATTTCGCTCTCGCTCACTCACTCACAAGGTCACTCAGTTAATCATTAAGTAGCTCATTCCATCATTCACTCATTCGGTCGCTCCCTCTGTCACTCACTCACTAGGTTGCTCATTATATCACTCACTCTCTAGGTCTTTCTCTTGCACACCAACAAGGATGCTCACTCTGTTACTTACTGATTAGGTCGCTCACTGCGTCAAATACGCACTTAAGCACTACGCCACACACTTACTCACTAGGTCACTCATTTGGTCACTCGCTTACTCACTAGATCTCTCAGTCTATCACTGGGTCGCTCATAGTGACATTCACTCACTAGGTCACTTACTTTATCTCCAGGTTGCTCACTCTGTCACTCGCTCTCACAAGTTTGCTCACTAACCAACACTAACCCTTTCACTCACTTACCAACGACTGTATCATTTACTGGCTCACTGAATCGCGTCGAACTGTTGTCAGTGAATTGTTAGTAGGTGAATTTTCTCGGAGGTGAATTTGCCATCGATGAATCGTTGAGTGGCGAATATTCTTAGCGGTGAATTTTCTCGGAGGTGAATTTGCCGTCGATGAATCGTTGAGTGGCGAATTTTCTTAGCGGCGAATTTTCTCGGAGGTGAATTGTTAGCGGTGAATTTTCCGTAAACCGTTCTGTAGAACTTAGATATTTTTAGCATTGAGAATATCGAAAAAAAATTTTCTTTGAGAAATCTTCAAACCTTAGTAATAATTAACAGAAACCCTTCCTACTCGTGGCCCCATCTGAAACGAAAATAGGCATAATTGCTGGAGGAAATAGGAAGATTAAGTCACAAAATCTTGTCACGATTCTATACGACTTTCAGATAACTATCAACATGCTGCCGAATTCGCATCAAGAATTCGAAAGAGTTCTAGACAAAAGCAACCCATGTATGAGAAAAGCTGAGAACAAATTAGAAGTTTGTTTCTCCACCTACTTCACATGTCTTGCTTATGCATAGTTGAACGGTTACTGTCCTGACAATAGCCATTGGTTGACATCATAGCTACAACAGGCTGAGGTGAAAGCTGACAGCCAAGACCGAAAAAAAAAAATACCATGTTATTTTGGTTGCATTTTTTTACATGATAGATAAAGGGACTGCAAACACACAAGCACGGTAAGTTAGTTTTGAGATAGGCAAAACTCATCCATAGAATTTGAGACACATTTGTTTTTGAAATTCATGCACACCAACCGCACACAAAGCTTAAAATTTCAAAATTTTGAGAAAAATATGTCATTATGTAAATGTCTTTTAAATAATCCCATATGAAAACGTTATAGTTTCGATATAATATATGTTACTACCAAAGCTTGAAATTGATCGATTCGCAATGGGGTCTTCCACTTTGCGAATTGGCCAATTTCGTTGAATATGGCCCTGCCAATGCCCGAATTCCGGGCATAAGAAGTTCGCGAAGTGGTCGGCATAGACCACTAGACTACAAAGGCAACCAACGATTATCAGTCTTTTCTTAGAGCTCGTGTGCGCTGAACGGGATCGTTCATGGACGTTCGGACCTAACTCGGGCCAGAGCTCATAACACGAGTGTGATCAAAGATTTAGAATGTTGCTTTTGTGAAACCTTCGTACGAATAGCAAAGTGACGTAACCCTTGGATAAGACGCCATCTGGTGGCAGCGTCAGCAATTATGAGCTTGGTCGTGCTGGTCGTCCACGAACGTTTCCATTCAGCGCGCACAACTACGGAAAGATTGAAAATCGTTGCCTCTGTGTGTGTGTGTGTGTGTGTGTGTGTGCAGTCCAGTGTGCTTACTCAGCAAGTGAGAGGACGTGCGTTCGATTCCCCAGCAAGGCCAGTCCAATTTTCACAAACCCATCTCCGAATCAGCCAGCTGTTGAAAACCTTCGGATATTATTAAATGTGAAACAAACATTATCACATTTTTGTTAGGATCGAAATATTTTCCAATATAAAAACTTTTTCTGAATAGACATAAAAAGGGTCTATTACTTTTATTTTATTTTAAGTATACTTTTATTTTTTGGAAAATAATTCTAACTGAAACACACGAATTTTCTTTTCGGAATAATAAATTTTCGTGTATTGAAGATTATTCTTAAAAGTGGAATTTCCCTAAAGCGATTCAGAGACATATTCCCATTTTCGTTGAATCGCAAGAAAGAAAAACATTCTCTCCGACTTGAAAAGTTCAATCTAAAGCCTTATTTATATTAATAAGATGATAAAAAAAAAAGATAACAAAGAAGGAAAGAGCAAGGGATGCAATAATCCATAAAACACGCGTTCCCATCAACGTTTCTCCGAGGTAAAATCCCTAATTTATGGATTTTTGTAGCAATCTAGGCACGGGGAATCATAATAATGGCACCCTTAAACCAGATATATTACCATAGGAAAATTTGACAGCTTTTCCCTGACGAGGTAAATTGAGATCTTGGATGTGTCAGAATTTTTCTTATTCGTGCCAATATCAAGGACAGAAACATATATTACTCGTGCCATTCTCCATCAATTTTGTTCTTTCACGTGGAACTCATTTTTTTAGCGTTGGTTCCATTTAGTCTATACAGATGTCCAGGCCCGTAGCAGGGGGATCACTTTCATTTCGTTGGGGGGGGGGGCAAAGTTATAGAACAATAGATTTGACCACCTTTTCCCCTTTTCTGTGTTTTTCTGACATTTCGGGGGGGGCGACAGACCTCTTAGTCCCCCCCCCCTCACTACGGCCTTGGAGATGTCCCGTATACACGGGATCGTATCATATTCCAAAGATGCCGCCCGGTATCCTAGAAAGGTTGTCATAATTTCCGACTCTTTTCCATTCCTACTGGAGTAACTTGCTATCCAGCAGGAAGCTCAGGAGTGGATCGGTATTTTGTGGTTTGGTTTAGCGGAAAACATCGAATAAATTTGAGAAAAATGTGAATTTAATTTTCAATTTTTTTCCACTGAACATTTTTTGTGGCAAAACCTTCACGTGCCACTCTTATTAATGAGTTGTGAAGGAAATGTGCATGTGTACCTAACAATCTGTTTGCGTTTCTAATGTTGTACGTAATTTTGTTTTAGTACTGTCATCTATTATTCTAAATGTGAGTGAAGCGTAATGCTTGACCGTTGCATTGTAGGCCTGTTGCTCTCTGTGGTGAGACTTTTCAACGTGGAGACCATTTCGCGTTCACGCCTCAAAGACGGAACCACAGAAAACCAACTTCAGCCCACCACCACTGGGCGTCCGTCGGTGGGACTCCAGCCCGGGTCCTCGTGATGCGAGTTCGTCACTACGAACACGCGGCAGCCCAACTGCTGTCTACTTCCCTGAAAATAATGTACAAAATATTAAAGATTTTGTAATCATTTTTTTCCTGCATTCAAAGCTCAAGGAATTCCAATGAATTTTTATGAAAATTTTGCGATGTATTTATCTTATTTTTTATGATGTAATTTTTTTACATTTTTTCAGTTCTTGAATGAAAATTACGTGCTACTTGTCCGTGACTGCGGATTCTCTAATACAAATTATTGCTCTGGTAATTTTTCTGGTTACGGCTTGTTTACCACAAATAATGACGAAATATTCAATCTCGGAAAATACCAAATTGAGTTGAATAAAACCTGTTCCTATCAGAAAATTTCATTCATTTTTGACAGTTAAAAATAAACAATTTAAATAATAAAAAAACACAACGTAAACAGTAAGCAAACACAATTTAAATAATGGAAGAAAATTAAAAAAAATTTAAATGATAAAAAATTACATAATAAAAAAATGAATAATGAAGAAATTACAGATAATTAAAAAAAAAAGCTATCGAGGAACACAATTCTGTGTGTTTGGTCAGAACATGATATCTCCAAAAAATATCTTTTTGATCTAAAAGTAAGTCTTTTGCTAATTAAAACTAACTAGAAGTGAGATAAAGCACAAATACGTGCGTGCAGCTAAACAACATGCTGGTGTATGATATTTTCATTTGTATTTATGTATATGCTTTATTTTTGATTTTTAAATGACAATGAAAATGTTTATATCTAAAAATGTGGTTTTGGAGTTATCATGCTCTGACCAAACACCACAGAATTGAAATACTAAAATAACACAATCACTAGAACAACGCAGAGTAAATAATAAAAAAAAACCATTTTAAATAATGTAAAAAAAAAACAATCTATATAAATTATTAAAAAAAAACACAATTTAAACCATCAAAAAGTTCAATCTAAATAATTAAAAAAAACACCATCTGAACATTTGAAAAAGCACTATATATAAATAATCTGTAATATGAAAAAAAACCCGATTTTTAGATAATAAAAAAATCACGATTTAAATAATCAAAAAAAATACGATTCGGGTAATCAAAAACTCAAAAAAATAGAATTTATATGTGCAATAACACAAAAACATATAAAATAATTTTCTTAAGATGATAAAATATTTTATTAATTTATATTAACAATTTACAGTAAGTTTTTATAGTAATAAAATCAAAAACCACATTTCAAAGAATCAAAAACTTAATTTAATCAATGAAAACAGTTTAATTAATAAATTCCATTGGTAAAAAACACACTTGCATGCATAAAAAAAGCATAATTTAATCAACAAAAAGATAAATTTAAATACTATTGAAAATAACACAAATCGAATATACAATCAAACAAATTAATATTTTCTTCATACTTGGATCTCAGCATGTAAAAAAGAAAAACCGCATTGATTAAAATACATATAACAAAAATAAATAGACAAATAAAGAAAGTAAATCCGTGAAATTATAATATAAAAGGAACATCTAAATCGCACGCTCGTTCGTGAAAACAAAACCGATTCTATTATAACACACGAAATAGTTATTATTCATAGGATTGCACTTTTTTTAAGGTCCAGACAAGACGTTTGACCTAAATGCTCGAAAACAGAGCGCCTTATACTAAAAAAGACAATCATATTAAGTTATTTAAATGACTGTTAAAGGAGAAAGAAAACAATGATATCGTAGCATTCAAAGAAAAAAAAATCAATGAATGCAAATATTATATTTTCAATATATATTTCTCATACAGGGAACTTGGACTTTCGAAATCGAATTAATGATTAGCCGGAAGTGACCATTGGATATTTTTTTGTTTGTATGTTAGTAGCACCATACGGACGCGTGGTCCAACGATTAGGACCGAGTCCTCTTCTTTCCTCTTCACCTTAAAATGGTAAGAAAAACCACACGTCCGTGTCTAATGACATCCCAGGATGACGATGGATATACGTATATATATATAAGAAACCCACTATGGTCTCGATATCTTAGAATACAGCAGGTCTGGTAAAATAAGAAGCCAGACGGAACGAGACTTCACCCCGTTTTTTTCTCGTTCTTATTATTTCCCATCGTTTTTCTTTCTGGTTCCTGAACCCGTTAGATAAATAATAATATAACAACAGCATTACCATGCATTGGGTGAGTGATTTTTCTCGTCTTTACGTAGTAAATGCTACCTTGAAATGGATGTGTCGTCTCTGGAATGAATGTCGTGCGTTTTTAGCTCTTGTGTAAACGTTATAGAAACAACTAATTTGATACTAGTTGGATTTTTTAGTACATGTGTGTATGTGTGAAAGATATTCGTTTTACATTTGAAATAAGTGATTTTGCGTGTGATTTGTAGAAGTGTTTGATGATTCGGCCGGTATGGTAAATATATGTATAATTTTTTTCCCCATGCATTTTACGATCTATGAGTTATCTTGAAGCAATTTGAATGAAACAAACCGATGGTTACCTTCCGTAGAAATCTCTACGTGACAGCTAATGTTAATTCGTTAAATTGCGTAGATCCCGTTTTAAGAGTTAGTGAGACAAAACTGATATAATTAGCTAATGTAATGGTACATAACAATAAAAGTCCGTTATAATGGCAATTAACAATTACGAAGGAAATTATCGTTATAAGAGACTTTTCGTTATGAACGGATTTCCATCTTTAGCTCTGTGAAGTTATAAAATTGTTGAAAACAACTGACTTTTTTTCTGCGTAAAAACGTCTATTAGACAGTTTCTTTCCAATACTAACAAATGAACGGAACTCTAGTGATGAAATTGATTTTTGGTCCACGGCAGTTAATTATCTAAGTTATTTTTGCGTAGAACTTTATATTATGAAAGTAATTTAGTCGACCAACTTAATAAATAAAAGTCTCAATTAAATATGTTACCGCTCACTTTCATGGCTGTATGGACCCCTCTACATTTACCCGCTAATATCGGAAAGTTTTTCCGCACTATTTTTTCAGTCATTCGGAAACGAATCGAAAGTGCAAGTTTTTTTCCAAATTGTCTATTAGTCACTGGTAGAGACAAAAGTAGAATAATTTCACCCTCTAATCCATGTGTATAGTGGAGAAGCCAAAAAATAAGAAAAAGAGGGGGGGGGGGAAGAGTTAAATATTTTCGACTTTTCTGTGTCCAGTATTGGATTAGCTCCATGTGATGAGAGAAAAAAATATGAAATTTTAGAGAAAAAACTATAAAAATAATTATATAAAAATAGTTTTTTTTCTGCCAAATTTTGGAGAAAAAAAGTGATTACCACATCGTGACTGTGGTTTGACGAGTTGCCATAACTAATGTGGACATAATTATCGCGAAAAAATATGCCAACTCGCCGATGATCCCGAATCATATCCTTTGTTATCGGATTTCGGACAGGAATCACCGGCCTCTAACTGGCTGGCCAACGTCCGAATTTCGGATATTGACCCGGTTGACCAAAGCCACTTAAATATTACCCAGTTGACCAGGCCAATGTCCGAAATTCGGACTTTGACTGGCCCAATATGTCGATTCCTATATGTGTGTATCACTAAGATATGGACATTGAGATTCCTTTGTTCGTTAGGGTTGCCACAGCTAACCGTAATAATTATGGTTAGCTATGACTTATTATAAATTACCATAATTATCACAAAAGAATGCGCCAATGCGGCGATGACTCGGAATCTTTTTTTTTTTTTTTGAAACCGAGCACAACTCAGGTCTATCGCCATAGGCAATTTACTACCTAGTGAGTTGTGCCGGAAGGGTAAGTGTGTGTACCTAATAGTCTGAGTGCGTATCTAGTGTTGTGAATGATTTTTCAGTGCTGCCATCTATATCTCAGAAGTGAAGTGAGTGATGTGTAGTGACTGAATATTTGTACTGTTTGTAGGACTGTTGCTCTCTGTGGTGAGACTTTTTAATGGGGAGATCGGCTCGCATTTGCGCCTTGAAGTTGGGAACCACTGAAAACCAACTTCAGCCGACCACCACTGTGGCGACGGTGGGGCTCGAACCCGGGTCCCCGCGATGCGATTCCGTCACTATGACCACTCGACCACCACAGCGGCGATGACCCGGAATCATAGGGATCGATATATAGGGATGCATAGGGCCAGCTAAAAAGATGAAAGCCCGAATTTTGGACGTTGGTCGGGTCAATTGGACTGGCCATTTCGCGAAGTGGCCAACTTCGGGCTTGGCAGTAACATATATATATATATATATATATATATATATCAGTTTTTAATTAATGCGTAATATGAGCAGCATATGTGAGACGAGGCTAATTGAATTTTAGCTAATGTTGCGTAGCAATAGTCCGTTTCATGAAAAATATTGTTTTCTTGAAAAGAACGTGCATAATGAAATTATTCTCCCAATGAGCATAATCTTTAGTTAATTAACTCTTTTGATTTATGCTATGTACCTCTTGCGTACTGTCCTTGTTGCCGGATTACGACTGCAATGTGATAACTGAGTAGTAGAGAATAAAGCTTAATTGAATAAATATTTGCGTCAAAAATCCACAAATATAACGTATATAAACGATACTCCCATAAGAATATAATGAATTTTGTGCTTTTCCTTTTCTTTTTCTTTGTAAACCTGTTAGCACACAAAAGCTTGGAAAGTATGTTTCTCGTGTGATATTATAGTATTTTAAGTTCCATTACTTTTATCTGCCACAAGCACTAATGTTACAGTGACAAAACTTTGCGGTAGAAAAAATAAGTAGGAAACAAAAGTTAATGAAATATTTCTCTTGTGAACCGTACTAAACGATTTTCATTAAAATACACCAATGTTCTGAACATCATGATTCAATCATTTTCATTTTAATGTAAATTGTTCATTGTATTTCTCTAAGGTTGAGAATTACAACTTATACACTGTATTTAAAAATATATAAATTCAAGAAACTAGTGCTTTGAATTAGTCATGATCAATACAAGGATCATTGAACCTTCATGTAAAACTGTCGTGAAGCATCGAATAACAAACTCGGAGTTTCTTAACATGGACCTATGAGTGCTGATCGGTAACCATCTAGATCCATCAGACAACTAGTATTAAGGGAGTTAACTATTATAACATAATATTTTAAGCATTTTAGTTCAGTTATAAAACATTTTTAATACAGGGTGTCCTTTGAGTGCTAATGCGGCCTTTATCTCATCAACCGTCCACTGTAGAGGTATAGTTTCCATTCAAAAAATGCTCAAAATGCGTTCAAAAATTGCCCTGTACTAGTTTTCAGAGTGAAAATGCAGTGTGTAACAAAAGAAAAAGGCTAAACTTTTATACGTTCCCCCGTCTTTGAACTTCCAATTAGAAAGTTGTTGCCCTGTCTCTCCCAAGGCAAATGAAAAAAAAGTCGAAGTTTTTAAATACAATATTCACTGAGATATTCGAATTCAAACATCGGAGAAAAGTTTATAAAGGACATCATGAATGAGAGAAACGTGTTGTCCGTTAGTTTTCGCTATTCTTGTTGAATGCGTGATTAGCACTTTTTTCATATCATATTACAAGAGCTCTGGGTCACATTTTAGCATCCTGAACTTTCCCTGATCCGCTGTTTATAGCCGAAACCGCTATGTTCCCTAACTGTTTAGAGCAGCGTATTATTGAGCGATATCAGTATTGTGCCCAGTCCCGATGGTTCATTCCAAATTACGACTTCGGGAAAAAATAAAAATAAATGGAATTTATACTTTCATTTAATTGGTCGAAATACTTTCAAACACTAAACTCATCTTTAACATAATTTTTTTTCCTCTATAACAGTTCAATCAGATAATATACAATAAAAGGGTCATCATAACGAACGAGTATCGCTAATAACGAGAATCTCGCTATGACATAGACCAGCGGTTCTCAACCGGTGCTCCGCGGAGCCCTAAGGGCTCCGTGTGAACTCCCAAGGGGCTCCGCGGCAGCTCGAAAAAATACAAAAAAAAAACAGTAAATTCGGAAAAAATAATTATAAGTATTTTTGAATAATAATATATTAAATCAGTAACTCTTGAATGAATGAAAAATAGGCCTAACGGGCTCCTCCACAGAAATTATATACCAGAAAGGGCTCCGCAAGTCAAGAAAGGTTGAGAACCGCTGACATAGACATAAGATTAATTTGGTAATATTATATCTATGAGATATCCTATAGTGATTTGCAAGTGATTGCCAAAACGCTAATGTTAAAGATACAGAGAATATTCGGTTATAGCGAGTTGTTAATTAGTAATCATTCGCTATAACGTCTATGTAATTCTCAAAAATGCTCGCTTTTCTGTCTATTTTTTCAAGAATTGAACATGATGACTTTATCATGGCACATGCTGCTCGTGCAAATAACTCTCAAATTCTTCCTACAAATAATGGACACAGTAAATTTGTCTAGTAAAATTGTTCCGTTGGCCAACTAAATCGCTTTTATAACGCGAAATTCTATGAATAAAATGTCTCACACTCAGAGAATCAACAGCTGAGACCAAAAATCAATGTCATGACTAGAATTCTGTTCGTTCGTTAATATTAGCATGAAATGACGTAAAAAACACGATTTAAGGCAGATGAAGTAGCAATTTTCTACAGTTTCATCACCTGCAAAAAAACTGATATTCGTTTAAAACGAGAAGTCCTTTGTAATGATAGTTTTGCTCATGATTGTGAATCGTCGTTATAATGGATTTTCACTGTATATTTTAGTATAGATCAATGAAATTTTTCTCTATGTGGAAATTTGTTATAATAATTGTTATTATTCGTAAAGGAATTTGTTTACTACTTGAAGACAACGAGCGCGTATATGCAAATCATTTCTGAACGAATACCGTATATCAAAATTAAGTTATATTGCAGTAGCATCTATTACAATTATTAAAAGTATGTGACCCATTCAATCAATATATTATTAGCGAAAATTTAATATTAAAAACATGACAAAAATTCATTCGCTTTTCCAACTGAACCGCCCGATAATTTATGTAATATAAATTGGTTGATCATATAATCGATCCAAATCTCATTCATTTTCGAAGTTTCTACACACTGGAGCTATCGGGTAAAAAGCGAATTAACCGTTCACAGGTGTGAAAAATTCACATGGAAAAAAAAATTCACGTGACCAAAACAGGGAAACAAATCCATATTTAATGTTATATCACATCGGTTATGAAAAGTGGAATGATTTTCCTATTCATTTTTCTTGTTATAACTATTCCGTGCAATGAATGAAGCGTGTGAAAAAAGGAAGTCAGGGAAAAGTCGCGTGATCCTAAGCAGAAGAGTTTTTATTACTACCCTCAAGGATTTCCTGGATTAATTCTTCCTGTTATGTAATGGAATATCTTAAAAGAGATCTTTTTGTAAAATCAATAGATCTCGTGACGAGTTAATCAATTCGTTTTTCAGGAAGATATACACATTGAGGTGAATCTCGCCACGTTTTTCAGATCAGGGAAAGATGATACTTTTAGAAATAATTTGTGTCTAAAGAGGGAAAATGTGCTGTTTGATATGTGCGTGTGGAATGAATTAGGAAGCTCGCGTGAATCAAGGAGAAAAAAATTAGTACATTATTTTATTGAATTTACCGATAGATTTGGTTCTCTGATGATGATATTTTTTATGAGTGAACTGTCTTTGCTAACTTATATATTTAAGAATTTTTTGTGAATACATTTTGATTCTATCATCTCGTATATATTGAATCCGGGTGTATATTTTGAAGCCACCAATTCGATAAATTAAAACAATAACGAATCATAGGAATAGACAAATGTACCGAATCCCAATAAATTCAAAATAAAACGCCTTTATGAAGAAATAGAGCTCTAATTTGTGTGTGTGAATAATGACTTCCGATTTCATTGCGTGCTTCATGCGTGTTCTATTTATTAGCGTTTCTCGACCTATGGGTCGCGGACCAGAGGCGGTCTGTGACGATGACAAAGGTGGCCGTAGGCAGACTTGATAATTTACTTCCAAAACAAATGTAAAATTCTTCAATTGGTGTAATTGGTGTATTAGTAATACCCTTATGGGTTCAAATAAAAATTACAGCTTCATACTTGACGTCACTGTACTCCATCGGGGGAAAATGCGAAAAATTGTGTGTAAATATCACTAATTCTAGCCAAAAATGCGATTTATGACAAATTTGCTAAATATTGCAAAATTTGCAGGAAAATAAAAATAAAGGACTGCTGCAGAAAAACTGTAGAAAAAAAGATGTATTTTTTGGAAAAAAAAACCATTCATCATATATGGACTTGGCGACTATATTTCATTATAAAATACGGTAAGCTAGGATCACTCTACGGATCAAGTACGGCATAATACGGGGCATCGTCGATTGTCACCAAAAATGTTGTTATAAGTGTTGGCTAAACGTAATCATAAATCAACAATAGTTGCTAAAATTGCTGAAAAATTACAAATGCTTAGGAAATGAAGGACTGCTAGAAATCGCTGCTAATTTAATGTAGCCTTAATTATCATATTCCTTATAAATTATAAAACTATCATCATTAACGAGTTTAGTGAGCATTACAAATTCAAATAAGCTTCATTGAGGAAAAACGGGACAAATATATAAAATAGTCGGAACAAGCAAAAATCTGGTCATTCTGACAGTCCCGTACAATATGTTGTAAGTTTGTGTTCCCTCGAATTGTGTCAGATATATTTACTAGTCCTCAGATTCAGATTCACTTCTCTAGATCATGTGGGGTCTTCAACCGTTTTCGAACCACGCGAGCACCTTCTATGCTCTTCATGAAATAAAAACACCCATATGTAGCACTAAAATTGTTCAAACTCAAACCAGAATATTGATAATGATAGCGACCGCGTTCGACATGAATGGGGTATTTATTCAATTGAATTGATGAGTCGACCGTTAAAAGAAAATTTGACTAAAGCATCAATCACTCTATGGAATCTTCCGTGAGTACAGTATAATTCCTCGTAGGGATGTCTAGGAGGTGTATGCTTGGTTTAATGGTAGTGAGCACTGTAGCCTCTGTGCCTATGTTTTAAAAACATAATTTGTGTGTGTGTGTGTTTTTTTATATTTATCTCCAAATTTTTGTGGAATTAGGAATTAAATCAAAGATTTTTTAAGGAATGGGAGGTGATTTGTGATTTTCGCCTGCTAACTCACTTTTGATGGATAAGATGATGTTAAGCTGAGCTCAGGGCCGGATCTTGAACACTGGGAACTATGCGGCCGTAGAAGGCACCACAGATGGGGGGGGGAGGGGCTGATATTTTAGGGCTCCAACTGAAGAGAGATGATTTATCAGATTTTCCTGGGAGCCAACTGAAGGGGACTAGCGATTTGTTATCACCGAAATATTATTCGCTCACATTTGAAAAATGTCCAGAACTGGCCCTGATTAAGCTGGGGCCCTTGGGATCGTTCAACTAGGAGTTCGTGAGGGACATTGTGATCTGCATTTGCTCTACAGATCTCGTTTTTCGAATGAAATAAATGGTTAGAAGTCTTTTTTAAATAGCAACTAAGGGATTTGTTTTCTAATTGTTAGTTTAATGCTCCCCGTGGTGGTCATGAGCAAGCACTCTTTCACTCACTGTCTTGTACATTCGTATCACTACACGTTCTTACAGCACCACTTTGGTGAGAGTTTATATCAAATAATGATAAAAAACAGTGAACTGGATAGGACTGAAGGCGGTTTCTGCTTCCCGGTATCGAGCCGTGCATGCAAGCCGATCTCCCCATTAAAAAAAAAACCTCTCCACAGAAAGTAACAGACTTGCAACAGTATAAATATTCAATTTTCATACTTCACGCATAGTTCGGAAAATAGATGGCAGCACTAAAATTCACGCACAACACAAGATACGCACTTCGACGGTTAAGTGCACATGCAAGATTTCGGCACCACTGGTTCGGCAATTTCACAAATTGCTCTCAGTTTGAAAAAAATAAATTTAATTGGATTATCAATGAAGTATAAAAAATTTTTCTTAAAATGTATGTATTTGATTAAAAAGTAATAGGCGTCTTCTGCAACATATTTTGAAGCCAAGAGGTACCGAGGCTATGAAATGCTGCAAGTGAAGAAAATAATTGATTTGTGAAAAAAAAATTCTGAATTTTTGCGCTACAAATTTCGTTGAATATGATAGCAATGATAAAATATAATCTGATCTCTTTTATAGGTAACTCTGACATTCCTCACAATTTGGTGTCTTACCTTGGTGAACGCTGGAGGAGCTACCGGAGGTGGAGGCGGAGGAGGTTGGGATGCCGTAGGTTGGCCTGCCGAAATGACTGGAGGAGGCGGTGGAGGTTGGGACACTGGCGGAGGTTCGACAAAAGGTGACAACGGAGGTGGGCAACAAATCACTGTTCTAGCGATACCCCTGACGTTGACGGCAACTGCCAGTGGTGGAGGTAGTAGCGGCGGTGGAAAAGGTGGAGGCGGAGGTAAAGGTGGTGGTACGAGTAAAGGCTGGAGCTCGGGCGGTGGTGGTGGTGGTGGAGGATGGATGATGAGTGGCGGAGGCGGAAAAGGTGGTAGCTCGGGAGGTTGGAGCAGTGGTGGTGGTGGTGGTAAAGGAAGCGGCGGAGGAAAAGGTAGCAACGGCGGTGGAGGCAACAGTGGCGGTGGTGTTACGTTGTTGACTTTCACTATTCCCACATCCAGTAATGGCGGAGGAGGAGGAAAAGGTGGTGGTGGAAGTAGCGGAAAAGGTAGTGGAGGAGGAGGTTGGAGCTCTGGTGGTGGAGGAGGTGGAAAAGGTAGTGGAGGAGGAGGATGGAGCTCAGGTGGTGGCGGCGGTGGAAAAGGCAGTGGAGGAGGAGGAGGAGGAGGTTGGAGCTCAGGTGGTGGAGGCGGTGGAAAAGGAAGTGGAGGAGGAGGTTGGAGCTCAGGTGGTGGAGGCGGTGGAAAAGGTAGCGGAGGAGGAGGTTGGAGCTCAGGTGGCGGTGGAGGCAATGGAAAAGGTAGCGGAGGAGGTGGAGGATGGATGGCTGGAGGAGGTGGTGGTGGTGGTAACGGATGGTGGTAAAGTAAGTTATATTTCTGTTCAGAATATTTTAAAAAATAGTTTTCGTTTTCTTATATAGGAAATTGCATTTCTCATTCACTCATTTATGTTTCAGAAAATATCCCATTCGATAAAATCTGGCCTGATGTTAAAGAGGTCATATGCAGCCCAAAATCTCCTTACCAGCAACTGTGCGAGGAACTAGGGCCGTACCTTTAAGATCTCACACATGATGGACGTTTCCTTAAGGAGTCACTAAATGAAGATACTCTCGGTGCTGTCGACGCTGCAATCGCAAGATACAAGTCATTTTGTAATCGGAATAGCCGGCCTATGATTTTAAAAAGTGATTTTGTAATATTCATTATTTATTATGACAGAGGGAATAAAACATTTCGATAAACAATTGAAATCATTCTTTTTAATTTTTTTCGAAAGTTTTGTTAAAAAAGATACATGAAAAAAGCTAGCGAGAAAAGAAATACTAGTTAAGAGGCACCGAGCCTACATTACATTACAGCGACATCGGCGCTTACAGATATATATGGGTATTATAGAATACCTTTTATTCAAGAAATATTCAAATATAACACATAAGTCATCAAAATTGCGAAAGAGGCGATCCATTTACAATATTAACACTTGTATAAAGAATCATTAAATTCACGTTAAAGTAGAGTACTGAATGTGCATGATACCAAAGCGTCTTGCCATGTTGATTAAATTGCTAATTTGTTATTTTTTTAACCCTTCATATCGCAGCACCAATCACTAAACTCCCTTCAAAATGTATTTTTTTGAATAAAGTAGACTTTCTTCAAATTTGCAAGCAGATGCAAAATAAGGGGTATACGGGAAAAGTGTTCAACTCAATTTAACAGAATTCCTGGGCTCGTAAATACTAAAATAAGAGGCTTTTAAGAAGCGAGATACTCGAAGGGGTTAGGTCTGATTTGAAGTCATCTATCTGAATTGTCAGTGCCTTTTAGTAGTCAAATCAGTCAGGAATGAAAATTTTTTCATATGTCATAATCCCAGGCTGGATCAGCACTCGTTGATTCTAATTATTATGAATTAGATTATGGCATATGCTTAATATCTAATTGTTATGGCATATGCTTTTCATATGGGATAATAATTTTTAATGGGGATCCCCTCTGCACTCAGGATCTGCAAGTGGTTGCCAAAAAGTTTTGTGTAGCGTTTGTTAGAATCCCATAGGAATGAAAATTAAAATCTTTTGATTGGCTATAGCTTGGGGGTTTTTGATGCCTATATGTGTTAAACTAATGTTTCCTGAAATTGGGCAATGAAACGGTCTGAGGGAGGTGCGGGAGAGGTTATGGGTTTGATATAGGATCCTATGCGATGGTTTAAGTTGAGGGGTGATGGGAAAATAAAACTTCTGAAGAAAGAAGCAGTAGAGTAAAAATTTTTGGAAACCTCTGTGTTAACTACTTCACGTACAAGATTTTGGCAACAAATTTAAATTATCTCTAGCTCACGAATCGGTAAGCTGGTAAATCTGGTAACTTTGTTCTAACCGTACTTTAGATAAAGGAAGAAGGAGAAGGAAAACATAGTAGAAAAAGAACAAAAAATATAAAAGAAGAAAAAATATATAAAAGGAAGAAACAATATAACAGTTAAGGGGCCATTCAAGTATTGCGTAAGCAGATTTTTAGCCATTTTTGACCTCCTCCTCCCCCTTGTCAGCAAAAGTCAGCAAAAAACTGACGCCCCCCCCCTTCCCCACCTTGTCAGCAAAATTTCGTCAGCAGCTTAGAATATTTCATGCCTTCAAAAAGGGTAGTTGGTGACGTAAGCAACCTTCAAATCCCCCCCTCCCCCCTTGCCATTAAAAGTCAGCAAATCCGAAGCCCCCTCCCCCCCCCCCATCGATGCTGATGTAATACTTGAATGACCCCTAAGTAGATAAGAAAGTATTTTTTTTAGTCTTTCTTAGCCTCACCCTACTTGTTCTCTTTCGCTTTTACATGCATATAGTAGAAAGATACATTGTATTTGAGCATAGGCGTACGCAGAATTTTCTCGAAGGGGGTTTCAGGTTTATTTTCCTTCTGAGGGCGGGGGGTTACGTTTTTTCCTGTAAAATAACACTTGGTTCCAGGCGTTATTGATTTTTTAATAACCCTCCTTCTCGGAGGGGGGGGGGGCAGGTTAGACCCCCCCTTTGCGTACGCCAATGAAAAGGAAAAAAAATCAATAACAGAAGTATAAAAAGAACGGTGTAGGGGGGGGGGGAACTTCGTTCCATAGGGTTACAATAAATCTTCGCGATGGTGAGAGAAAGAAAACACAGAGAACTGGATTAAACTTATTCCACTGGTGTTCGGACGAAATATTTCGTCATGATATGATCGTAAAGGGGTTAAACTAATTGCTGTAAATGTTGACTGACATAACATAACATTTATGTATAAAACATCCTTATGTACATGTTTTGCTCAAATAGAACAGTATCTTGTCATTTCATGGTGTGTTTTATCCTATAAGACATATTAAAAACCTGAATCCATTAAAAGTATTATATAAATTTACTGTATTCTAGGAAACAATAATTTAAGAAGGCGCAAAAAAAAAACTTAAATATCTTTGATTGTTAAATCATCATAAAACTGTTATGATAGGAATCAAAATATGCATAAATATACAATATAAAAATATATATATAAACAGAAATTTAGAAATACAGCGGAAACTTCGGTTGACGAGCTTAATTCGTTTCGTGAAAGTGCTCGTTATCCGAATCGCTCGCATATCGAATCAGACTTCCTCATAGGGAATAAAGAAAACTCGTATAATTCGTTCCACAATTATTCATTCACGTAAAAATATAAAAATAACTAATTTAAAATGACTTTTAATTACTATTACAACACAACAACATTATCATGAGTAATATAATGAATTCAATGTTATAATAAAAAATTCAATAACGCCGTAAATGATCACACAATATACATACAATATGAACATACATGCAATAATGTATAAATTTACTCTAAACGATGAGGACTATCATTCATATAGACCGATTTACGGACTCACTGTTGTCTGAAAAATTATTATTTTTTGTGTGAGACTTTGAAACAAAAACTTTATCGAATGACACTTGCCTTTGCCTCTTTTTTAGGACTCTCGGATAAATCGGATATTGCATTTTCGTTGGACAGACTCATTGCTCGCACACTGGTACCGCTTTATTTGATTCCTACATTATTCACATCTAATTATTCTCATTTGAAGTGGTGAGGGGGACTCCGCTTCACTCTTCTTCTTTCACAATCCCGTGAAGATAATGCATCACATTTATTAACTGTCGAAATGAAAAAAGAAAAATTAACTATACCGTATTCCCCCGTACTAGCCAGCATGCCGTAAAACTCGACGGACACCAGCTCTTCCGGTGTTGGAGTCTAGTCCGTCCCCGGCATGCTTGAAAGCGTGGTCTAATAAGGATCATAGTATGACCTTATCATATATGATACACATTGAGCCAATTCAATAGATTTTCGGAATACATATTTTTTTTTAGATGGTATTTGAGGATTTTCCAGAATTCGTGACTCGAATTTCCTGGCATGTTGAAATCAGGGGTCATAAGTTCGTGCTGTTGCGCAATGGTGATCCATCAGTTCGTCTGTGGTCAACTCCTGGGACATGTTCCCCCACTAGTTCTTGAATGTCATTCACAGTGACCTCCAGTCCCATGGTCCTCCCTAAGAACACAATACTCTTCGACCACTAGTGATTCATTCCTGTTCATCAGCTAGCTTCTCGAGGTCATGTTTGATAATGCCAATAGTTTTCTCTTCTCCGAACAAAACATAAAATTTTAGCGCCAATACGCGTGGTTACAATGCTACATCTAGTTACGTATCATAAACAGACACATTCGCACGCGCGCTTTTTTCGAGTGAGGCACGCTGACTGTAGGAGAGAATATTACCCACAATTTTCCACAGTACGTGTGTGGGTGAAAGCTGAAAACCATTGACTCAGTTGTGATAACGTGAAACTAAATAAACAATGCTCAATTTTTGCTCGTTATGCGAATTGCTCACTAACTGAATCGCTCGTTAAACGAAGTTCCACTGAATAAATCGGTGTTTCCCAAAGTGGTGAATATCGCCCCCTTGTGGGCGATGGAATGGTCCAGGGGGGTGATAGGAGCTACGGATATAGCGTAGGATTCTAAGGGTTTGTTTGAGTTGGGGGCGATGAGAAAAAATTTCTGAAGAAGGGAGCGAGATGGAACAAAAAGTTTGAAGAGTTGAAATTTAGAACTATGATACGATTTCTTATTATACGATAAATTAATCAATTAATGATCTGATTGAATTCTTTTTTTGAAAGAATAATTTTTTAACTCTAATCTTCTTTTTTGTTTATTTACATCGTTTGCAAAAAAAATACTTTTCTCAAAATATTTAATTTTGATGTTCAAAATTTTAGCTCTAAAGTTGTTTTTTCTTGAAACAATTAAATAGATGCGTTTTCTCCACCTTAATCGTGTTAGCTAAGTGGTGATTTCAATTAATTATTAGGGGTACGTTTAAAGAAATGTTTGCAGAATCACTTAAGGTTATTTGCCGAAAACGTTTGATGTAGCAAAGAGGAAAATCGCATTTCTTTCAAAAAAGTGCGTGGAATCAAATCGCGTATGTATGCTAATCACTAATTACATAGGCTACATGAAATCTGTAGCATCTGGTTGAATGACTATCATATAAATCTGAAAAAGTTTCTTCATGAAATTTCGGTACAACAATATTCTGCACAGACCAAAAAAAAAAAAAAATATCGTTGTATAAGACGTTAAGATACAAGATTATCGGTATACCAAGAGGTATAATTAATTATTATCATCACCCCGTGTCATCATTTATGCTACTTTTTGGCATCTCTTCCAACATGTTATCACCACAAAATACTTTTATGAGCATACAGGGTGTAAATCAGGGGTGTATAACCTTCGGTCTGCCAAAGGTTCAATTCGGCCCTTGAAAGGTGTTCCGTAAAAAAAAAGTGTAATTTTTAACCCAGGTAACTCCTTGGAGCAGGTTTTTACGGTGAAAACGCTGATTGGTAAAAAAACCCTGAATTTTAGATTTTTAACCAATCGGCATTTCCACGCTACACGTGTCATTTGTAGCCAAAAAAAAACAAATTAAGTTGGCAAGCCGAAAATAATTGTCAAGAGTAAGTAAAGTTTGTCATTTCTAGATAAAAAAAATGATCAAAGTCAAGTAAAGTTACTAATTATGGCCAATTGACTGTCAAAAGTTTCTAATGTTGCTAACTATCCCTAAAATAGCTGAAAAATGTTCAGTAACGGGAAATGAGGGATACAGCACGTATCAATAGATAAAATTGTAAAGTCACATTAAAAAACCACATTTTTTGACAAATATATAACACAAATATATTAACATGACTATAATTAAAATAAACGTAACCCTTTATATCCTGAATTGATTTACTAGTAACTTTTTAATTGCATTTTGCATCATTAGATAAGTTTCGGTGCAGAATAACCCTACCGGAAAAAAAAAGAGTAAAATACTTTTTAGTGTTTTAGTGATTAATTAAGCAGCTGGTACTTAGAAGTACAGAAATATGGGTAATATGTAAGGGGAAAAAATTCAAAAACACACATTTTTATTATGATATGATACCTCTGAAAACAATTCTTTTCTCGTTACAACAGAGAAATGCGTTGCAAAATGAACATTTTAAGTGAGGTTTGGACTGTAACTTTCGAATGGAGCACATCTCGCATCTTCTGACCCAGGAGGAATTAATGCAACGGACTGCTCCTGAAACTGAAGCGATACCAGATGAAGAAGATCAAGGTAAAGAAGTGGAAGACAAGTTCACCATGTGTAACACAGCGGAAGGGCTCTGCAAGTTCAAATCAGCAATAGATTATTTTCATGACATAGATGGTACCTCTACAGCAGGGGTTTCCAACGTAAAGCATCTCGAGGAATCCTTAATGATTATAAGGCTGTTCAGTGGAACCCTTGATGATAATGAGGCCGTTCTACGGAACTCAAACAAATTTTTGAATATTTATACAAAAAAAGTGTCTCTACTGTTGTCTCCGCATCACCCCCACAAAAAGAGTAGGGCTTCAACCCGGAGCCCCGAGATTATTCTGACATTTTTGTTTTTCACACTATAAATTCATAATATAGGGGGGAAAGTCTGTCAAAAATCCGAATTTTATAAAGACGTTGGTGTTTTTTAAAATTGACATTTTCGCGTTTAAGAAACTTACAGCTTTGTAATGCTCCGCCACCTGTAAGAATTAAAATTAACTATTGTAAAATGATTTTTTTCCCCATTGTCTTTGGAAATTGGAATTCGTATTTTTTAATGCATGGACCTTACCCGGATAGGGGGAATCGGATGTATAGAAGGGTCTCATGATTACTTGACATCCGGTAATATGATTTTTAAGAGAAAGTATGTAAACTGTAGACTGAATTTCAACGAAATAGAGGCACCTGAACATCACTTGCCCGGGATGCATTTAAGATTGCCCTAGAGTCTATGCTAGCCTCGAAGTTGCAGTTCCGTGAGTCTGTTGGGAGGCATATTCACGAATCAAGAGCTTTGATTGTAACCATCACCAGAAGAAACGCACCCGTAAAAGAACTGTGACTGAAATTGAAATAATCATGATGCAAATCATTGAATCACAGGGTGTTCATCTGAGTTGTCGGTAAATATCTCCTGAGTGCGAAACAAGCACCCATCCTCAATGGTTTAAATTAGCACTCCGCCCCTACACGGGTAGGCGTGGCAGGGCTCTACCACGATGGACTGGGACAATATCATATTATTTTTGTTTTTTTACATTATAAATTCACTATAGAGGAGACCTACCACAAGATCTCAGTCTAGGGAGGTTGCGTCCCGGTTGTGGGGCCATGGTAAGCACTGAGATGCTCATGAGGAAAAGAAAAACTTTATTCCTGCATGACACATATGTGGCTTCTTTTTTTTTCTTCCAAATCGTCGGCACATTCTTTTTTTATTTCATCTACATTGACCTGTTGTTTCTCTGCGCACAGAATTTCTATATCTATGAGAAAGGACCAACAAATAGTAAAATGCTACTTTATACAATACAGGAAATTTTCCTTCGTCCAGCAAGAAACTCCGTGTACAGAAAAGCATCCATTCTCTGACTCTAAACGTAAAAACTTTTTAAACTTATTCAAATCTTTAAAAATGATGCCTGTCTCAGTTACTTTTGTCCATCAGCAATAAACGGGTGAAAAAAAAAATTCATCAGTAAATATGTGCTTTCTAGAAAACATTGGAAATAATTATACAGAGTACAGTAATTAATTACATGTGAGAAACATCAATGAACTGAAACACATTCTTCCACCTATAAATTAGAATTGTTATAATTCTTTCATTGAAATTGTTTGACTAGTTTCCATAGAAAAGTCAATATAAAATGATATTAACAAATATTTTATAAGGAATAATATTAATTGAATCGTCAAGTTTATCTCAAAACTTTAATATGTAGTTGTTCTTTGCATGCGATAAATTAACATTAGCAAAACACGCAGTAAGTAGCCCACAAGTTCTTTACAATTGAAAAAGAACGTCGAGCAAATCGAACTTATTCTGGCATATATTTTTATGGAGCTACAAATATTGTAAATATTTTAATTTGTACATTTTACTAATATTAATTTACCTCACAAAAACAGCAACTGTTAAAATTTTGTAGTAAATTCGATAATTCAAGTCATATTATTATTTATAAAATATTTTTTAATACAACACCATACTGATTTTTTCTATGCAATGCATTCATCAGAAACCGGACACCAACTTCAATCAAAGAATTATAACAGTTTTATTTTATAGGTGGCGGAACGTGTTTCATTTCATTGATGCGTTCTCACGTGCAATTCATTACTGTACAGTATACTTATTTCCAATATTTTCTAGAAGGCACATTTTTACTGATGAGATTTTATTTTCACCCGTTTATTGCTTATAGACAAAAGTAACTCTAGACAGGAATTTTTTTTTTTTAGATTTGAATAAATTTAAAAAAGTTTTTACGTTTAGAGTCAGAGAATGTTACCCGGTGCGCAAAATTTTTTGCTGAGCAGAGAAAAATTCCATGTATTGTATAATCTGACATTTTATTTTGTCACTTCACACATATCGAAATTCTGTGCGCAGAGAAAGAACAGGTTAGTGCAGGTGGAATAGAATGTGCACTCTCAAGAATATCACTAGTAGATAAAAAATTTCCCAAAAAAAAGCATTGTATTTACAGTTTATAATTTCCCTGATGAAACGAAGAATAACATTTATGAATTCTAGAGCTTCTGGTTCGAAAAATCGATGTGAAAAAATGTGGGTCATGTCACTACTTCTAAGTTTGGTCATCGAAGTGGCCTGAATTTTTTTTAAAGACACTATCTTCTTAAAATTCAAAATAACGAACAGCTTTGCTAATAGTATGAGTAATAAGAAAATTTTCTTCTTTGAAACCCTTCTTCTTACCGGGATTTTTGAGGGTTCCGTAGCATTTCATCATGCGGAACCCCAGAGTTCCGCGGAACACAAGTTGGAAACCCATGATCTAGGGTACGTTCTTCACATGTAGAAACATTTATACAAGAATATTCCGACATACTTGATGATATGAAGAAGAAACGGCACACAGAAATCGCGGTCACCCCCGGAACGTAACCCCCGCGAATACGGGGGGGGGGGCGACTGTTTTCCCTATCACCAACGCTTCAAAAGATAAAGAGTGTATAAACCTATAATTTTACACCCTGTATATAACTTGTGTGAATCAGGAAAGATTTAAAAGAAAGAACGTTCTACGAATAACAACTAAGCTTATCGACTAATCACAGTATTAGAAAGCCAGCATTTGCCACAAAAACATCTCTATGGATCCTACCAGAGCGTGACTTTTCGTACTCTGAGAAGGAGTCAAGCGTTACCTTAAAAGACTTCAACCATGTTTTTTAAGTGTCGAACGTCAAGAACGCCGTGTCATCATCAGCATCAACGTCGACAGAAGCGTATTCTGGAAAAGGGTGAAAAAACACGTCTATTTATGGGTACTATAATTGCCCACGTGATTTGCTCAATGCTTATCTCAGACGGATCGATCAAAAATCTGTAGTCATTAGTTACGTTACAAAAGTGCGGTCCTTTATGAAATTGAAATGTTGTTTTTGAGAATTTTGTTGCTATTAATAACGAGCAGTTTTTACAACTAATGGGAAAACTTAAGGTTTTCAAACCAATAAGAATTATTTGGGATTTATTTTCAGTGCTTGTTCATATTAGAAATTTCATATGTTCGATGCCATATGAGAGTTATAATTTATATGGGGTTTTTACTAACGAGGAAAGAATTGTAGAAAATTAAGAGAAGAAAAATAACTTTTTGTGAATTTGCGATCGGTGCCGTCTTAACGCATGGCATCCTCAAGAACGAAGAGGGGTCATTGAAAAATGAGAAGTAGTTGCATTTTTCGAGATTTTGCCAGGTAGGGCTTTGAAAAATGATTTGGCCTGAGAGCCCATGGTGCTCTTTTTGCTATGGTTGTGTTCTTCGAATAATTTTGGTCGCCCCTCAATTTTTAATTTGTTTGTCTCATTTTCAGAAATTTAATTTTTCCCTAAGTGTTGGTGCGCCCATTCAATCGGAGGTTTTCAGACAGAAGCATTCATTTTTTGGAATTTTCAAAAGTTTTTTGCGTTTTTGATGCTCAAAAAATGCATATAATAGCATAAATGTTTCGGCAAATCTTTATTTTTTTTTTTCAAATTTTGTTCCCAATTTTTCATCCTTTTTTATTTTTATTTGTTAAGAAATAACTCATTTCGTTGAAATTTTTTTTTATCCAAGGTGATGCAGGGTATATTCATTTTCGCGTAAAATTTCTCGCAGAATTTTCTAGCAGAGTTTATGTAATACATCTCATTCCCGGCGGCACTTTCTCCTAGAAATCTTAAAAATCTCCTTAAAGTTTAATTTAAAGTGCTGATGAAAACTTCTGATGAATTCCTTTTTAGTTTATATTCACCATATTTCTAACTCAACACTTACACAATCTTTCAAGTCAGGGTTTGACCCCTTAAGGTTAAAAAATAATTTTACAGTGATAAAAGCAATCCACACATTTGCGGCACCAGGGTCTAAAAATGAGAGTTAGAATTTAGAATTTTTGCGAAAAAAATCTTGAAAATTAAGAAACTACTAATATTTGTACATAACTTTTGTGTCAATTCTGCTCTTAATCGAGATAAGTATTAATAACGCTTCACACAACAACCCCCTACACATATAGTATTTTTAGTGAATGAAACATTTGGAATTAATGAAAAATATGTTACTATGTGTTAAGGTATCCGACTACGTTCGGGAGCACTTTTCTATAAAATGGTGCTGGAGAGTTAATTTCAATAACATTTTCCCGCAGAAAGAGTCCCAAAATGGTAAAAACAATAGTAAATTTTGGACTGCTTAGAAAACGTCATTTCTATGTCAAATTTTAAGCAAAATCCGCGCAATATTCGAAACACGATTGCAAAAAATTCTATCATATGGAATGTTTTGTTATTTTCACAGTATATGCAGATAGTAATGGTGCAGGTTATGGACCAAAATGTAAAGGATTGTATGATATTTTCTTAAATTACACTGAAATTTGTCAATGTACGTGTGAATTTTTTGAAATTTTATTCTACGAATCATCTATAAAAAACTATAACTAGACAAACATCCGTAATAGACCTTAAATTTTGATTTATAATCTCAATAATTAACAGCGAAGTATTACATTAAAATTACTTAATGATAAAATGAATAGGTTTTTAAAAATCATGCTTCAAACTCAAGTTAAATGCCAAAAATAGCATTCTTCGTTAACACGCGTTTAAAGGTTTTATTCACGTATTACTAGTATCTAAAGACGCAACACTCAAAAGAACACAACTTCAATTATAAGCGTCATATAAACAAAACAAGGTGGGTTTTGGAGAAGAATCACAACAGTTTTCATAAGAATTAAAAACAGAAAAATATATATTTTCTCCAAAATGATGTTTCAACATACAGTTCGGATACCTTAAGATTAAAAAAAGTACATTTGATGATAGATACTGGCCTCCAGGTATTCAAGTTGACTTCATTACGTACATTTAATTATTTTATTTTCGTTCTCTGTTGAGCCAATAGAGGACGCTAACTTTCCAAATGAAAAGCAAAAATCTTAGGTATCATCTCGTAATCAAATATAATTTTCATTTCATTTTCTTTTTTGTCTGATTCATTCGAAAGTTTTATTAATATTGATCCTTCATCAGTTTTCTAACATTCAAACTATACTAACGTTGTTAAATGGCGACTGAATTGTTCCCCGCTTAAATCGGATATTGTGTGCTGAAATCGTTTATACCCGATTTAGGGAGGACGACTGCATTGTTTTAAAACTGACTTGCGGCCTTGGTTGGAAATTTTTGAATGGGCCGGGTAAATATATTATATATCATGATTTACTAGTTTTGACGAAATGTCTGAGTGGAACAGAAAACGGAAAATGTAAAGATAGAACAGTAAAATAGTAAAATAGAAAACAAATGATGTATTTGCGTGCTCGGTAACGCCACAAAACCGAAACCTAAATTAAGTCGTCCGTATTAGGAGCTATCGTAATCGAAACGGAAAAACAAGATCTAAATCTAGGTTAGAAATCTCCTCGTTATAAGTGAGTTATTAAGGGAAATTATTTTTGATATCCACTCATCCTAAAAGAAAAGCACTAAAAAAAAGAGGTTTCTATAAAAATAGGAATCTACCTCATGGTCCGCTTCACAAAACAGCTCTCGAACTCATCCGTTGATAAATATCTGATGTAGAAAATTGAAATCATACTATATGTACTAAATTTTATAGTGTGGATAAACTATGTGAATCGATACAGCTGCAGTCCTTAAGATAGAACCGTATATGGAAATACTTGTGATGAAGGTATGGTATTATTTTATTAAAAAATTAGAGTTTTTTCAGTATTTATATGTAAAGTTTAATTTATTCGTAGTATGGAATTGAAATATTGTGTAGCAAAAGCCGAAATTATTCAAGTATATTTTGTCGTTTCGAAATTCAATTAATATTTCGTATTTGATG
This sequence comes from Pholcus phalangioides, assembly GCF_987345545.1. Lineage (NCBI taxonomy): Eukaryota > Metazoa > Arthropoda > Arachnida > Araneae > Pholcidae > Pholcus > Pholcus phalangioides. The sequence goes on along the minus strand of NW_028301612.1, from coordinate 9,939,981 downwards.
AAAGGGTGAAATGGGAACAAGTGATATTAAATTATTTTTCGTTTTGAGAGTCGTACAAATGAATATGTTTTTCTATAATTTAAAAATTCAAATTGATTTCATCTGAATGCAAATTTAATTAGTCAGACGCTGAAGAAAACCGAATGTTCCAGAAATGAAGGTAGTTGTAGCTGTAGTATTCTTGTTGTTCTGGCGGAAAATCATCGAAGATCTTTTGCGTGGGATAGAATGTTTTGTGACGGTGTTTGCGAATGATATTTCTGCTCCTTTTTTTCTTTATAAATTTTTGACATCTTGCTAAAATTCAACGTGATTTTTGCTGACGTTTTATCTTGAATTTTGTGTTGGCATAACTTTAAAACCAACCATGTTTAAAATAAAACGCTCTGAACACATTCCGGATAGAAAATGATTTCAATATGCTTAAAGCTTCGAAAAGAATTAAAATAAGGAGCTTTGAAGGTAATAAAAGGCTAAAAATTGCAGAAAATTGTTCTTTATATCAGTATTTTAACTACAACTAGGGATTTTGCCGAATTGTGGAAATGTTTCTGATGACAATTGGCGACGTCCCGTATTTTATCTTATTTAAATTCCAAGTCCCCCTCCCCTTATTTTTCTCAATGCAATATGGAAAAAATATTAAAGCTAAAATACATCGTTTGGCTATAATCAGTGATATTTGGAATTTAGGATCACAATTTCCCGTATTTTCCTTGATGAGGTATGGGGGAACCTTAGTATGTACATTTTTAGTACAATTTTAGAATATGGATTTGAACCCATATGGATATTAATAATATATATTGCAGTTGAATAATTTTTCATTGAGTTAGAATTGAATTATCAAGTCTGCCTGCGGACCACCTATGCCATCACCGCGGACTATAGGTTGAGAAACGCTGATGTAGACTATGAAATTTTTAGATATATAGATCAGTTTTATCTAAAAATTCTACTTGAAACTCAATGTTTTCATGTTATACCTCATTTTATTACGCAAATTTCACCGTGATTTTCCAATAGCATTCTAAATCTATAAATAAAAACTCGATTTTTGCATATTTTCCAATGCAATTTCTATGCATAACATAAGAAAAGAGTAAAATTGAGAAAACAAATACTTGATGACAAAATATAACCGTTCAATTTCGCAGAGCTAATTTTTATAAATGTAGGTAGATATAACAATTCTGTATCAGCAGTCTCATTGGTCAACAAACAGTTACTTCTTGGTATTGACCCTTTCACATACAGGCTTTTGTCAAAAAAATTTATATGATCTGTATTCAAATTATCGGCGATACATCTAAAAAAAAAACTATTTCCCCTTGTTCGCATGTTAGAAATAGAAGATGGGAAAGAGAGCATTATATATTTCGCCCAAGTAAAACGCGTTGTGCAGTGTGAAAGCGCTCATTGGTTAAAAACCTGAAATTCAGGTTTTTGACCAATCAGCATTTTTACGTTGCGCGCGCTGTAGAAACCTGATCCTAGGAAAACCCGGCTTTAGACATTATTTTTTAAAAATTTATAATAGTAACGTGATCACCCAGCACTTCCTAGAGATAAAAGGCCTCTGCACTGTTTGCCATAAACGTCATTCAGACTATCTAGCAAGTTAACCACATTTTGAAATACAGCATCCTATTTCGTTTCTTCTTGTTTTGGCGTAGAATCTTTCTGATTGGCTCACAAATACCGCATAGTGATTGTATGTGGGGCATAGAAATCGCCAATTTTGAGCCCGATAATTTCTTTTCCTCACAACGATGATACTGGTATGAGCTGGGAATTTTTTTTCCCTGAATATTCTGAGGTAAAACGGACTACTAACTGACGTCACAAGCAGCGTGCGGAGGCCTTCTATCTCTACGAGGAAACTGGATCACCACGTATTCCCTAAGAGATCTTTACGATCTGTCTAGAGGGAATTTGGTGTCAGTAGACATCTATGCCCGAACCAGGATTCGAACCCAGACCTGCAGTCAGAAGCTAGCTCCCTAACTACTGGACTACCAGGCGGCAAACAATATTTGTAAGGATTTAATTCAGAGTTAGATAAGATAATAAATGAGAGAAGACAAAAAAAAACAAAAAACAAGAGAAAAAAAGGAGGAGGGAAAACTCGAAAATGACAAAATAATAAAATACTTAGTAGAGGCAATTGCGGTGCAGCAACAATAGTAATCGGAAAGAAATTGTTTGATCTGTTTTCCATTCATTTGATTCAGACATTTTGTTGAATTGAACTTAATTAAAACGTCAAAATAAAAATGAACAATAGATTAAAAAAAAAGTTGAAAGGGTTATATATGTTATGGAGGTAATCAGAAAAAAGGGAGGTAACCTTAGGAAATTGAAAACGATTTAGAAAAGTGGTTTGTGAATGCAAATTTTTTTAAAAGAAATGTTCAATGTTGGTGATAGTAAAAAAGATTTTTTTTTTTTAAGATTTTCTTAAAAGTGGGTAGAGATGCTGTACTGTTAATAATTTCATTTGTTAAATTATTGTAAAAATTTGAAATCAGATAGGTGAAATGTTTTTTACCAATTGTTTTAGTAATTTTTGGAATGAAGTAAAAATGATTCAATCTTTGGGAAGAGCTAAAGCTATTAATTGGTAAAGAAAATCGTTTTTTTTTTCAAAATACAAATAGATTTTAGAAAGTATAAATGCCGCAACAGGAGGATACTTAATGAAAGAAAAAGCTCATGCGACGATGAAATAAAAAATAACTTTTTTCACACGGACCTCAAAAAACCTAATAAGAAAGTTGTTTCCCTGCCCTTCTTGAGCACAATGAAGAAAAAAATTCCACGTTTCTATGTGAAATATTCACTGAGATACAGTATTTGTGATTCGAATATCTGAGAAAAATTGAGAAAGAGCAGCATAAAAATATAACGAACAACACTTCTTTCCCTCTTTTACGCTGCAATTCCTTTGGTAATCATATTCTAATGTCGACAGTGAATGGCTAACTATCAAGCTCAATCGGGGGAGATTAAAAGAATTATCGTGTTATTTGGAGTCGGAATTTTAGTTCCTTGGGGATTTTGATTAAATTGCCATTAATATAACAATTTTTGAAAATAAAATGTTTTCTATTGATATGATCAAATTTGAAATTTATTTACACAAACAAACCCAAGCACATGTTACAAATACAAATACAACGCCACAACAGGCAAATTGCCCAACGAGGTGGGTGACTTAAGAACATCATGGATCCCCGAGCCATTTTTTGGACGCCCTACCTACTACAGCTACACCACACATGCACCCCCCCCCTCCCCTAGTTTTTTTTTCCTCCCGAATTTCACTTTTTTTTTCTCTCGTCACATGAAGCTAATCCAATAGAGCTGCTATATACAGGGTGTCCTGTAAGTGCTCGTACGGCCTTCAATCTCATAACACGTCCGTCGTAGAGGTATGATTCCAATTTAAAAAATGGCGTTGAAAAATTACCCTGTATCAGTTTTGAGAGTGAAAATACAGTGTGTGTGTGTGTCACAAAATAAAAAAAATCTAAATTTTCATACGCTCCCCCTTGGGCTTTAACTTCCAATTAGAAAGTTGTTGCCCCGTCTCTCCTGAGGCCAACCAAAAAAAGATCCATGTTTCTAAGTGCAGTATTCACAAAGGTATTCGAATTTCAAAAACGGAGGGAATTTTGGAAAGACCAGCGTTAAATGCGGGTAAAACGGTTTTTATTCATTTAGAGTTGTTCCTTCCCAAATTTCCTCCGTTTTTCGAATTCGGCTATCTCTGTGAATATTGCACTTAGAAACATGGAATTTCTTTTTTTATTGGAATCAGGAGAGACAGTGCAACAACTTTCTATAATTGGAAGTTAGAACGCAGAGAAACCGTATAAAAAATTAGATTTTTTTTATTTTGCACTGCACTATATTTTCACTCTCAAAACAGGACACCCTGTATGGACATGCATCATACGTTGGCGATTAAAAAAAAAAAAGATTTGGCCTCTACCGGGTCATCTTACATCAGCACATCGAGCTTTGGCTAGGGGTCTCCAGCCCTGTTTGGCAAAAGAAAAAACATAGTTCAAAAATGGACCGATAGACGGCGCTGTACTCGTCATAAGATGCAGATTAAAAGACAACGTTCCCAAAGCATAGCTTGACGCTTCCTGCAATGCTGTGGCCACTTGTTCCACTGACGTCGAAGCGATTGCTTTCTTCCCTCTGCCACATTTCACGTCAAACGAATCCGTTATCTTCGAATTTAACAATCATCTTCATTAGAACATTTGCAGACATCGGACTAGAGCCGATTCTAATATCCTTTAATATGTCCGGAATTTCATTATTGCAGATTCCACACAGTTACCGTTCTTGTAAAAAAGTTTCAAAAGCATAGCCCGATCCTTCATGACGACCTTCTCGGACGCAGAGTATAACAGGAACTGCATGTTCCTCGCCTGTCATCACAATTGCAATGTGCAGTGCGCATGTCATGTCTTTGTGAACTTGAATTCTATCAATTTTTTTTTTCAGAAAACTTATTTACTGCCTTTTTCTCAAAGTGTTCTTTACTATATTTATATTCGAATCATAATCACCACCGTATTCCGAAATACAATATTGTATGGTGAAATCCATGCAAAATGAGTAGTACGAAGTGACTCGAGGGATATGACATTTTTTCAAACAATAAATCCTGGTATTGATGTATTTTAGTTTGTTACTTGTTGCCACAGCTTCCATTTGAGATTTTTGTTAAAAACGATTTCTTGGTAACTTATTTCTTCCGATTCGGTTATTTATTCGATGCAATTGTATTGAATACGTTAATGATGTCCTTCATGATATTGTCTTATTATTGATTCCATGTTTCTGTTGTTGTTGTATATATTTGAAAATGCATGAATTTGGTTTTATTCAGGTTAAGGATTAATTTATAATGCGAACTAATGTGATCTCCCTTCTCTTTCAGTTTTTGATTCTGACGCTTTTGCTCATACATACTTTCGGGTCAGTGTTTTCTTCAGATGCTGAACTAAGCTCGGTAGATTTAGGCGATTCCTCTGCTCTACTTTTGAAGCTCCCGATACACGTGAGTGTACCAGGATCGAGTCCCGGAATCACTGGAATTAGTGGAATAAATCATGGGAATCTCGTTGGGGAGCAACGTCTCGTTATGAGTTCTTTCAACCCATACGGAAGGTACGGGCCGGTAGACAACGATCAAAGTGCTGCAGCAGATGATGACGATGATGATGGTGATGATGAAGATGATCATGGAGGAAATGAGGAAGACAACGACGTTCGAGAAGATGACGTCGGAGACCAAAATAACAACCCTTTTGGATTCCTGAGATGGAATTTGAACAATCAGAACATGGTGTTAAACATAAAAGACTATTTCGATGCGAGAGCGGTGAACAACGAAAACTCCGATAACGATAACGGCGACGATTCCGGATCATCCGAATGGCCAGAAGGCCGTTTCAACCATCAACGTTTTCGAGATACGATGCCGCCGGTGACTGGTAGGAACCAGTGGAAAATTGAAGATAAAGACGATGATTATGAGAATATGAACTATGAACGCAGTCCGCCAGTACGCGATAGACGTTACGGCTATCCTTCTAGAGACAAAGATGTCAGGTCCCATTTCAGCAGACGGGAAAAAAATAGGAAGTTCTCAGGTTCAGGGAACTTTGAAGGACTTAGAGGAGGTGTTTACGGCACAGATCCAGTTGTGCATCTCATCCAGAAACAGCAGCGAGAGTTGCACAAGGAGCGTCGGAGACGCAGAAGAAACAGGAATCAACGTGAAGCTCAGGAAAACGAGAAACGGATGATGTGGTGGTGGTCTAACATGAATCAGTGATGTTGCGATCATCGAACTGGTCGATCCATTCATTTTAGGTTTTTCATCTGAGCAGGAAATGAAATGTGAACAAGACATTCTGCTCAATCTGCCAGTTGTCACCGCGAACACTCGGGCAATGTATAGACCAGTGTACCTAAACCTTTTTTAGTCCTCGGTCCCCTTTGGACCATATTCACTTCTCATGCCCTTTCTCCCAGACTTATACCGGCCCCGCTACCCTTACCCAGGAGCAAAACCTTTTCTACTTATAATAAGAATTGTATTTACTCAAAACTAAATTTATGAACAAAACTTTTATAAACATGATCGATCTCTGTAACCCTGGGTCAAGCACGGATCCAGAATGGGCGAAGGGGCGGGTGCAGTGATCATCCCAACCAAAACCTGAATTATATGAGTAAAATAGATCTGTCTAAAATATGAGACGATCCAACGGACCTACAAAATGAATCGCCCCTCTCGACGAATGGGGCCAGGAGCGCCAATAGGCCCTCACCCTAGTTCCGTGCTTACCCCGAACTACAGCTCAGTGAGCTTCCTTCTTGTAGGGTTCTATGCATGACCGTGCCAACATCATGGGCCATGCAGAGTAGCCCAAGTCCTGAGGCTGGTAGTAACACAGCTTATACATATTTACGTACTTCCAGATCTTATCAATTAGGACCCTCCTATGAACGTGATTACCGGGCTATGGGAACATTCTGGTACCATGGACAGTACTGCTGAATTCTAAAAGTAGTCACATTTTTGCCCATTATACAGTGAAACCTCTGTATAATTATGTTTTGTGGACCAAGAGAAAATATCATTGTAGAGGGATTATCGTTATACAGAGAGGCTACATTATCTACCACCACGTACCGCCGAATTTATGCGGATCATTTCGTTGTCATCTTTTATAAATCTGAGTTGTTGGTACCACCAGAAAGTGCACTTTCAATTTTTTATTGAACGCGAAAAATTATAATTGATTTGTAGATTAATAGAAATACAGTGACATGCATTGCCCCTGTAAAGTGGTTTTCCGCATCGCACTTTTGTGTCGCACATAAAAAGTACCAATACCAACAACTTCATTAATACGTTCGAACATCATTTGGGGGCAAAATACCGGTGTTGTTAGACGTCCTTTGAAAAACGAGAGCAAGTGACGAAGTTAAAATTAAATTCATGCCGATTTTGAGCGAAGTATTAGAAAAATATCGTTGTATAGCGGTTTCAAAATCTCTGCGTTATAGACGGATTTATCGTAGTAAAACACATCGTTGTATCGAGAGGGTATCGAGAGGTGTTTAACATTAGACTATAGGCAGTTCCGAACGAAATACGAAAAAATATCGTTGTAGAGGGATTTATCGTTGTAGCGAGATTTCACTGTATATCATTTGTAAGGTTCATATTTCGTCACAGTTCTCTGTGGAACCCTTCACCACTTGTCGTGGCTCCCTTTTCATCTGATTTTCCCCAGTGACCCCCACTTAGAATAATCCAGGACCACAAAGAGGCCATAGGATGAGAAACACTGATGTAGACCATGCAATGCAAGATGAAGAAAAAATAATTTTCTGGATATTATATGCCGAGATGAAGTCGGAAAGGAAAGTTTGCTGTCTCCTCCCCTTAGATTGTTCCCCAGTCCCTTTGCAATCCGGGTAAACCCGTTACCTTATAAACCACGGGACACATGACTTTACTTTCTTTATTTCACGCACTGAAGTAGACACTTTGCGGCCCTCCTTTAGTTCAGCGAATGGCCTCCAGGTGGCGATAATATATGTAAAGATTTTTTTTTTTAGCCCATGAAATATAAGTGTTTTAATAAAATATAAGAAGGGAAGAGTTTTTCTGGATATTATATTCCGAGGTATTACGGGCTGAGAAAAATCTCTTTCTGTAATCTCGTCACCTGGGGAAAGGATATTTTCTGAAGAAATATTAAGGAAGGCTGCGAAGAGTTTCTACTTCAGCGCGTCCCTCGCCACAGTGCGTGTGAATAAAGAAAAGTCATATCTCTCAGGGCGTACACCAGCGTTTCTCAACCTGAAGCCATATGGTCCCTTTGCAGTCCTGCTATACTCCAAGGGGGCCACGGGTGAAAATCCAGTCGAAGGAGGGACCATGACAGACTGCTGAGGGGGCCATCAGATGTAAAGAAAAATGGAGCCTCAAGTGAAATGTAATGGGTGAAAAATGTTACAACTTTCAAACAGAAGCAGAATCGCTCATCGAGCCAGGGCCGTCTCAACACATGCGCCCACCCACCCGGACACATAAAAGTACTCCCAGCCAAGTCTAGGAGCCCCTATTGTTGTTGAAAAGTCCCTGCATAGAAGAACTAGGTTAATCTTAGAACACGGAGCCAAGCATGGGGCCCGGAGCCTGCTTTCAACAGTGGGTCCTACATGATAAGATACCATGGTTCCATGATCTGCGAGAGTAAGTAAATATTTAATCTGCTGCTTCCAGCTAAACTAAGGGGCTATCCAGAACCTCTTTTTACTCGAGGGCCCATGGTGTTAAGAAGACACTTCATATTAAACTCTCCTTCCCCCTTAAAAAAACTGTCTTAAGAGCATAATGGGCCCCTGGACCAAATGGTTTTTCTGAGTCCTACCAGGCAAATTCTCGAAAAATCCAACTACTTCTCATTTTTTCGAGGCTCCCCTTCTCTTGAGGCCTCCAAACTGTCCTCCAAAACCCACGAAAACCCTCACTTAATCAGGAAGGTCGACTTTACTCGTGAAATTTTTCTTCACACAATATCTAAATTCGTTAAAAAATTCAATTCAGTAAGTAAGAAGGGTCTCGATCCTTGATGAGGGGACAGGGGTCCTGGATAACTCAAAGGGTCCAGGAGAAAAAAAAAATAGTCTGAAGAGGGGAATGAGCGAAAGAACTTTAAGAAACACTGGTGAATACGGTAACTCGCTTGCCCGGATTGCAAAAGAAATGGGATTCGATTCGATTCTCGGCGCGTAATGCCCGAGTCATTCTCTTTCCTTTATGTATCATTAAGCCGGAATCACACTATAAAAGTTTGATGAAAGCTAATTTTTACAAAACTTGGAAAAACATGCATTTGGCGAATGTAACAGATGTGTTTTTCGGTTTTTGTAGATTCATGTTGCAAATTTTGTAAAATCATTAAATAATTTAAAAAAGGTACGAGAAAACAGCGTTTTGATTTACTTTAAAAATACAAATTTGCTCCGTAAAGGCAATAGTGATGGTCAAAGTGACTCCGCCCTCATCAGACGCGGGGCCAGATGCGCCTCAACAATTTCGGGTTACCAAAAATGTTTAGGACTTCCCTTCACCTCGATTTTATATACAGTAAAACCTCTCTTTTGCGGACACCGGCGGGACAAAAAAAAAATTCGTCCGTAAAAGAGGACCTCTCTTAACGGTGACCATTAAGAGAGGGTTTTACAGTATTTTATGGGGAGGGGGAATCAGCATCTATTATTTCAGAATACACAGGAATGTTGAGAAATGCCCTAACAGCATAATGGCTCTTAGATAATTATTTTTGTTAATAATAATTATTAACAAAAATTTTTAAATTTTAAACGCACACAATTAAATTAACATAAAAATAGATGAAAATTCAGCACAAGCTGAACTTTCAATTCTGGACTAATGAGATGAAAAGTTTCTGAAACTAACAATAATTTTAGGATTTTATAATTTTGGTAATTTTGGAAAAAAATTGAAAGAAATGATTTCTGGAACCAATGATAATTCAGAATAAATGAAAGAAATAATTTTACGGAATGAGTTTACGGAAGAAATAATTCCAGAATTGATGAAAATTCAGAGTTTATGGAAGAAATAAATCCAAAATCAGTGGGAAATCGGGTTAAATAAAAGCAAATAACACACTCCAGAATTTACAAAAATTCAGAATTAATGGAAGTGTAGCTTTTCCACGACCCCCCCCCCCCCGCTCCAGTCATCAAGACATTGAATCATCTGTACCACTGAGGATCTGCCAGGGATGAAAGCAAATTGATGATGAGTTGGTATATACATCTTTTCATTAATAATTCTTATAGTAGACACCGTTAAAAAATTTTTGCATCCACGTTTGTTAAAGATATTGCAAGATAATTTTGTTTTTGGATATTGGAGTGATAATTGCATGGTGCCTTCCAGACACCTGGCATACGACCGGCCTCGAAACAGGTAGAAAAACTCGTGACAAGATAGCACTTATCCTCGAGCAGAACATCTTATAAAATTTAGCGTTTAAATTGTCAGGACCAGGAGCCGAGTTGGGTTTCATTTGAGTGATTATTCTAGAAATTTTGCTCTGAGTAAACATGCTATGAAACTGTGCTGTGACATAGGTTCTCCAATACTATCATCAATATGTAGGCTACTATTCCGTTATCACTCACAAATACCATAGAGAATGACTCCGACAGCGGATCAGCCTTTCCTTGGTCCGTAATGGCAAAGGTTCCATCGATTTTTTTTCGAGGTGGTATATGGAGACGCGAATTGAAATTCTCAGAGATGTTCTTGTATAATGCAGTTTTGTGTGCTCCTATATCGTTACAGATATTTCCCAATCGTCTGTCAGCCCGGCGCTGAACACATATATCATACACATTGTAGGCTTGATCGTATTTTAAGCGGAGCTCGTTGTTGGAACGGCAGGCTTGATAAGCTCTCCATGCTCTGAGTTTCTTGAATGAATTGATATTTTCACAACGGCGCGCCACATTACGCCTAATAGGTATAAAGAATTTGCATCTGTCCATCGACAGGCGATATATAATGGAAGTGGCAGTTCCAGAATTGTTGAAAATTCAGAATTAACAAAAAGAATTGGTGAAAATTCAAGATTAATAAAAAAAAGCTACAGATTTGGTGAAAGCTCATGATTATTAAAAAAATAACACGAGAATTGATGACAATTCAGAATTAATAGAAAATTTTCCAGAATTGAGGAAAATTCAGAATTAATAGAAGAAATGTTTCCAGAATTAATGAAAATTCAGAATTGATAGAAATTTTTCCAGAATTGATGAAAATTCAGAATTTAATCAATCAAATAAGATATTTATTCGCATATAAACCACCAACCCCTTACAACTTTTGTGCACAGCATAATTATTCAAAGAATGAGAGGGAAAAAAATTAAACATCAATTTCAAAGAAAATTCAGAATTAATGCAAGATATAATTTGAGAATTGGTGAAAGCCTCCAATATATAAAATTAAGCGCGAAAGTGGGGCCCAGTGCGATCGCACCTGTCATACACTCCCAAGGGCGGCTCTGGGATAAACCACGTTAAATTATAATGAACTTTGAAGTGATCCACATAAGTAATCTGTATCCTATCAGTGATTACTTTGTCCATGTAAGTGACTGTGAGAAACTAATTAAAGATAGTAGACAGAGACAAAAATTATATTTAATTTGAAAAAAAATCCCACACAAAAAATTTATAAAATGCATCGATTATAAAATTAATGAATTTGTTTTCATACCGAGAAAAACGCGTAAAAGTTTTAAATACACTAAAGCTCGGTTATAACGACATCAAAAATCCGCGAATTTATTACGTTATAAACAAGGTGTCGTTACAGCCGAGGTTGATCAAAATATTGTGAAAATGAAGTTTGTTTTAATTCACACCATGATTAGGGGTGAAAACATTTGATCGAGAAAAATATTTATAGAGAAATTGGGGTCATATGAAATACATACAGTATCAGATATAGCAAATTCTCACCAAATATGTAGCTGGTTGTTGGTGAAAGCGCCAAGTAGAACTCTCAAAAATAACTTGGCGAGAAATACAGTACCAACAAATATGAAATGATTTAAAATGTATTTCACTGGGGAGGAGGGGAATTAAACACATCAAATAAGTGAGATGAATGTGTTTCGTCCTTTTCATTTTTTATACATTTTGCAAGTTATGCAAATTACCCTTCCTTCCGATTACAGCAAAAAATTGAAGCAAGCTTTGTTGAAAATACTTTGAAAAACGGGCATTTTCGTAAGGAAAAAAATGAAGAAAGGTATTACATATTACGTAAAAATACACTACTGTAGCCTGTATACGGGTCACGTAAAGTAGGAGCAAGTCGGAGCAGTCAAACATGGAATAAATCCCTTTTTTCAACATTAGGCATCGATAGAACAGAATAAAATTGCCTGAACGAGATGAGCTGTAATTACTGGAAATTTCTTGAGAAAACCAACAAAAACGGAATCAAAAGTGAGGCAAAATGTGTTGCTATAACCGAGTTCAAAGCGTTTTCATCAACGTTATAAACAAAGTTCATTAACATTAGTCTCAATGAGAATCGCCCCGGACCACCAAACATTGACGCTACATTGTTTGGACCACCAATTGGAGTCCTGACCTCTCCGCACGCCCGCACCATCGGGCCCTCCTCGCCAACTCCGGTCATGCCCACATCTCCGCCGTCAAAGCCCCTTGCACTACCTAACTAGTGATTCAAGAGTCAATCACCAGTTTCAAGGGCATTTTTGGAAGAAATTTTGACAACTGAGAATGCAGGAATTGGTGAAGAGTACATTGTTATGCTGAAGACACACAACAATAGAGAAGAGTTTGAATGAATTGGCTCTACACTACATCCAACGCAGGGAGTAAAGCTTACCAGCATGCAGGTAGATCATTCTGTCCTAATCATCTTTGAACCGAAATTTCTTATTAGGAAGCTTCTCCAAAAAATACCTTGTTTTTGATTTTAAAATTGTTTTTTGTGTCTGAACAAATGCGAAATTTTTATTTGAGCTTTTTTTTGTGAATAAATTCGAAGTTTCTGATTTTTAATCTTTTTTTCCTGCGAAGTTTACTTATCTCTAGTGAAAGCCCAGCCTAGCCTTAACTCCTATGCACCTAATACTTTTTATGACGAATGGCGGTGGAGAGGGGGTACAGAGCTTCATCCATTCATCTCTCCATGAATATATTTGTTTCATACGTTTCTAAAACGGCCTTTTTTTGGATTCAGCCATTGTGAGAAGTTATAAAAGAACTGTTTAAGTGGATTATTACGAGATTCTTCACTCTACGAGCCGCAGATCCCTTGAGAGACTTTCACGGCCGAGGAACTAAGGAACTGGTCAACTGCAGGGGGAAAAACTGACTGAGGACTAAAGAAATTTTATTGCACTTTTCATTTTTGCCTCCACGTTTTTAGAATTTTTAAGAAGCATGGCATTGCGAAAGGAGTGCTACACATACCAGGACTGAACAAATCTATCTGAACGTGCCTGGGGCATGTAGAAACTCTTACCGGGCATGTATTTTTTTCAACGATGTGCCCGACGCGGGCACATAAAAAAAAAATCCGAAAAAACCCCCCTTTCGCGGTTTTATCATGATTATCGGCAGCGACGCAAGTGTTTCTTCAGCATCCCTTTCCGTGTGTCATTTGAAATAAATGCCTTCAAAGACACCTTTATGTTACTTGAACTTGAACTACCGGACAGATACCCACGGTAATATTCCTTACGGAACCTTTATGTTACTGAATTTACAAGGCCATGATCAGTCATTTTGCGACTCATCACAAAAACTGTACGGATGCGGTAAGAAAGCAAATACGGTGTTTTTTGGCACGTATACATCATATCCAGAAAAGCTTACTTGGGGAATTGGGGAGGGTACTGTAAAATAAAACGACACATCTTAAATGGGTGCGTTATTTGGATGCATTTTCTGATATTGAAGTATGTTTCCATTACTGGTTGAGAAGAAAGAGGCTTGAACAAAAATTTCCTGGAGACGCTGCACAATAAGGCTTGTTGATGGTAGCTCCTAAATAGTTGCAATTTAGGAACTACTAGTAATTTGCTACCACACACACACAAGCTATACAACTGTAGCAACTTGTAACCAGCTACAACAGAAGGTCTTCAACCTTTCTCGCGTCGCGATCACTACCTATGCTTATCATCAAACAGAGAGCACACCTTACGATGAGCATACTCAACCTTTAAGAGAGTAATGGCCACTTCACAGATGGTATGGAAACGTGTTGCTAGAAACTTATGTGATCTATGAATGTGTGTGCCGCGGGTCTTTTGAGAACTGTGTCGTGGGCCACTTAAGTGATCTTTAGATGAGCTGTGGGTCACTTAAATGCTATGTAAATATGTTTCGGGTCACTTAAATGATCTGTAAATACGCTACGGGCAACTTGGGTGATCTGCAACTGTGCTGCGGGTCGCTTGAGTGATCTATGCATGTGCCGCGGACTGTTTGAGTGATCTGAAAAATTTCCATAAGCCACTTAAGTGATCTGTAAATATGCTTTGGTTCCTTGCTTAAGTGATCTGAAGATATGTTGCGAGTCACTTATGTGATCTGAAGATATGTTGCGAGTAACTTATGTGATCTGAAGATATGTTGCGAGTCACTTATGTGATCTGAAGATATGTTGCGAGTCACTTATGTGATCTGAAGATATGTTGCGAGTCACTTATGTGATCTGAAGATATGTTGCGAGTCACTTATGTGATCTGAAGATATGCCACGAGAGCCTTGAGTGATCAATTTTTTACAAGGTATTTAATTGAAAAGTTGATCAAGTGCTCGCGAGCACTTAATGCGGAAAAAATTTAAATCACTCTTGGTGTATCGGGGAGCACCATAGCGCTTGCGTCAACAGGATGAAGATGGCTGAGCTACAAATTTATTAAAAAGTTGCAATGGAATATTTAACCAATGCATTAAATCAGTTTTATTTGTTCGCGCACCCAAGTAAAACAATCAACTAGCATATTACTAGTGATTATTTTAAAGTAGAAATTACTACATTTTCGTTAATACAATCAGTAGATAATCAGTCCCTCGATTCAATTTCTACATATTTACTCAGTTTTATTTATTTATTTATTTACTTTGTCGTGGATACCATCGGCTTTGAAAATATCCGGCAAAACAGAAAAGTAATTTCACATTGCGTAAAAAATATCTCACATCTCTTCGAATATGAACGCATTTGAATACAAAATAAAATGGACCTGAGGTTGAAGAGACACTTCAGAGTATTTCTGACAAATAAAAAAAAACTTCATACAATTTTTTCCGAAGGCGAAAGTATTGAGAACCAAAGTAAAAATGCGTGCACACACACACACACACACACACACACACGTTAGCTTTCAAATCCCAGTTTGATTGAATACAATGTGCCACTAACTGTGGTCATTAATTGCACAAATCGTAGACAGGCTTTCTGGTACAAATCAATGTGAAAAGAGAATTCAGATAGATCAAGAATTACAGGAAATATATTGAATAGATACATCATTTATTATTCTGCAAGTATTACATACAGCAATTCACTGATGCCAAATTGACCAGAAAACAAATCAAAAAGGGCTAGGTATTCAATTTCTTTTCTTGTTAATACAACATAAATTATAATAAACAATGCTATAAAAATGCAAGTTAAACCATCATACTCGATATAAAAGACGTCAACTCTGCTCCTGTGCTGGACGAAATCATCGGCGTAGCATTCGTGATACTTGCGGTTTTCAGCATTTCTATGATGGCAATTAGAGCCTCAATCAGAACTTCAATCAAAATTTGCGAAGAAGACAAACCTGAATTACTTTGACGCAAAAATCTGCCAAGGCCTGTAAGAGTATTTGCCAAGCTCGAATAGTCAAACTGAGATCCAGGAGAAAGGAGTGATCTCATAGAAGACATAATTGAATTAATTCGTCCTTGACCAGAAGGCGATGAAGCTGATAACGAAGGAGGGATTCCAGCGTACGGAAGAACTGCATTACCAAGAGAAGGCTGGGAGCCATAAGAGGCTGGGAAACTTGGAAGTCCAAGACTAGTAGGAGGAAAAGCGGAACCAACAGTAGTTGGTGCTGCTTGTGGGAGAAGAAATGGGGCTTGAGCAGTGGTCACTGTAGTAGTCGCTGAAGAAGCAGAAGATGCTGACGACGCAGATGACGCCGTCGACATAGTTGTTTGACTGCTGGGTGCAATTGTCGGTGCTTGCTGCGGCTGTCTTGGTGCTTGCATTAAAGCAGATGCAACGGAACTGCCCACTTGTGTCGCGCTAGCTGTGTTCAGGTAACCGTACGAGGACAGTGTGCTTGCAACAGACGATGATATCGCTGTAGCAGTACTGGTTGGGCTTGCTCCGGGTCCGATCCTAGATACCGCGCTTACGGTTGAGCTCGCTGCCGACGACGAAACTTGCGGACCATACATTGGACCGATTGCAGTGTTTACTGCGCTTCCGATTGTTCCTGGAGTCAAAGAGCTCGAAAATTGGCTGAAACCTGCAGTGCTCACGATGGTACTCGTCATAGTAGATACGAATTGGTCCAATCTCGATGGAGCAGATGGTGCTGCTTGCGGTTGAGCAGCTGGCGCTTGAGCAGTGGTCACTGTAGTAGTCGCTGAAGAAGCAGAAGATGCTGACGACGCAGATGACGCCGTCGACATAGTTGTTTGACTGCTGGGTGCAGGTGTCGGTGCTTGCTGCGGCTGTCTTGGTGCTTGCATTAAAGCAGATGCAACGGAACTGCCCACTTGTGTCGCGCTAGCTGTGTTCAGGTAACCGTACGAGGACAGTGTGCTTGCAACAGACGATGATATCGCTGTAGCAGTACTGGTGGGGCTTGCTCCGGGTCCGATCCTAGATACCGCGCTTACGGTTGAGCTCGCTGCCGACGACGAAACTTGCGGACCATACATTGGACCGATTGCAGTGTTTACTGCACTTCCGATTGTTCCTGGAGACAAAGAGCTCGAAACTTGGCTGAAACCTGCAGTGCTCACGATGGTACTCGTCATAGTAGATACGAATTGGTCCAATCTCGATGGAGCAGATGGTGCTGCTTGCGGTTGAGCAGCTGGCGCTTGAGCAGTGGTCACTGTAGTAGTCGCTGAAGAAGCAGAAGATGCTGACGACGCAGATGACGCCGTCGACATAGTTGTTTGACTGCTGGGTGCAGGTGTCGGTGCTTGCTGCGGCTGTCTTGGTGCTTGCATTAAAGCAGATGCAACGGAACTGCCAACTTGTGTCGCGCTAGCTGTGTTCAGGTAACCGTACGAGGACAGTGTGCTTGCAACAGACGATGATATCGCTGTAGCAGTACTGGTGGGGCTTGCTCCGGGTCCGATCCTAGATACCGCGCTTACGGTTGAGCTCGCTGCCGACGACGAAACTTGCGGACCATACATTGGACCGATTGCAGTGTTTACTGCGCTTCCGATTGTTCCTGGAGACAAAGAGCTCGAAACTTGGCTGAAACCTGCAGTGCTCACGATGGTACTCGTCATAGTAGATACGAATTGGTCCAGTCTCGATGGAGCAGATGGTGCTGCTTGCGGTTGAGCAGCTGGCGCTTGAGCAGTGGTCACTGTAGTAGTCGCTGAAGAAGCAGAAGATGCTGACGACGCAGATGACGCCGTCGACATAGTTGTTTGACTGCTGGGTGCAGGTGTCGGTGCTTGCTGCGGCTGTCTTGGTGCTTGCATTAAAGCAGATGCAACGGAACTGCCAACTTGCGTCGCGCTAGCTGTGTTCAGGTAACCGTACGAGGACAGTGTGCTTGCAACAGACGATGATATCGCTGTAGCAGTACTGGTGGGGCTTGCTCCGGGTCCGATCCTAGATACCGCGCTTACGGTTGAGCTCGCTGCCGACGACGAAACTTGCGGACCATACATTGGACCGATTGCAGTGTTTACTGCGCTTCCGATTGTTCCTGGAGACAAAGAGCTCGATACTTGGCTGAAACCTGCAGTGCTCACGATGGTACTCGTCATAGTAGATACGAATTGGTCCAATCTCGATGGAGCAGATGGTGCTGCTTGCGGTTGAGCAGCTGGCGCTTGAGCAGTGGTCACTGTAGTAGTCGCTGAAGAAGCAGAAGATGCTGACGACGCAGATGACGCCGTCGACATAGTTGTTTGACTGCTGGGTGCAGGTGTCGGTGCTTGCTGCGGCTGTCTTGGTGCTTGCATTAAAGCAGATGCAACGGAACTGCCAACTTGTGTCGCGCTAGCTGTGTTCAGGTAACCGTACGAGGACAGTGTGCTTGCAACAGACGATGATATCGCTGTAGCAGTACTGGTGGGGCTTGCTCCGGGTCCGATCCTAGATACCGCGCTTACGGTTGAGCTCGCTGCCGACGACGAAACTTGCGGACCATACATTGGACCGATTGCAGTGTTTACTGCACTTCCGATTGTTCCTGGAGACAAAGAGCTCGAAACTTGGCTGAAACCTGCAGTGCTCACGATGGTACTCGTCATAGTAGATACGAATTGGTCCAATCTCGATGGAGCAGATGGTGCTGCTTGCGGTTGAGCAGCTGGCGCTTGAGCAGTGGTCACTGTAGTAGTCGCTGAAGAAGCAGAAGATGCTGACGACGCAGATGACGCCGTCGACATAGTTGTTTGACTGCTGGGTGCAGGTGTCGGTGCTTGCTGCGGCTGTCTTGGTGCTTGCATTAAAGCAGATGCAACGGAACTGCCAACTTGCGTCGCGCTAGCTGTGTTCAGGTAACCGTACGAGGACAGTGTGCTTGCAACAGACGATGATATCGCTGTAGCAGTACTGGTGGGGCTTGCTCCGGGTCCGATCCTAGATACCGCGCTTACGGTTGAGCTCGCTGCCGACGACGAAACTTGCGGACCATACATTGGACCGATTGCAGTGTTTACTGCGCTTCCGATTGTTCCTGGAGACAAAGAGCTCGAAACTTGGCTGAAACCTGCAGTGCTCACGATGGTACTCGTCATAGTAGATACGAATTGGTCCAGTCTCGATGGAGCAGATGGTGCTGCTTGCGGTTGAGCAGCTGGCGCTTGAGCAGTGGTCACTGTAGTAGTCGCTGAAGAAGCAGAAGATGCTGACGACGCAGATGACGCCGTCGACATAGTTGTTTGACTGCTGGGTGCAGGTGTCGGTGCTTGCTGCGGCTGTCTTGGTGCTTGCATTAAAGCAGATGCAACGGAACTGCCAACTTGCGTCGCGCTAGCTGTGTTCAGGTAACCGTACGAGGACAGTGTGCTTGCAACAGACGATGATATCGCTGTAGCAGTACTGGTGGGGCTTGCTCCGGGTCCGATCCTAGATACCGCGCTTACGGTTGAGCTCGCTGCCGACGACGAAACTTGCGGACCATACATTGGACCGATTGCAGTGTTTACTGCGCTTCCGATTGTTCCTGGAGACAAAGAGCTCGATACTTGGCTGAAACCTGCAGTGCTCACGATGGTACTCGTCATAGTAGATACGAATTGGTCCAATCTCGATGGAGCAGATGGTGCTGCTTGCGGTTGAGCAGCTGGCGCTTGAGCAGTGGTCACTGTAGTAGTCGCTGAAGAAGCAGAAGATGCTGACGACGCAGATGACGCCGTCGACATAGTTGTTTGACTGCTGGGTGCAGGTGTCGGTGCTTGCTGCGGCTGTCTTGGTGCTTGCATTAAAGCAGATGCAACGGAACTGCCAACTTGCGTCGCGCTAGCTGTGTTCAGGTAACCGTACGAGGACAGTGTGCTTGCAACAGACGATGATATCGCTGTAGCAGTACTGGTGGGGCTTGCTCCGGGTCCGATCCTAGATACCGCGCTTACGGTTGAGCTCGCTGCCGACGACGAAACTTGCGGACCATACATTGGACCGATTGCAGTGTTTACTGCGCTTCCGATTGTTCCTGGAGACAAAGAGCTCGATACTTGGCTGAAACCTGCAGTGCTCACGATGGTACTCGTCATAGTAGATACGAATTGGTCCAATCTCGATGGAGCAGATGGTGCTGCTTGCGGTTGAGCAGCTGGCGCTTGAGCAGTGGTCACTGTAGTAGTCGCTGAAGAAGCAGAAGATGCTGACGACGCAGATGACGCCGTCGACATAGTTGTTTGACTGCTGGGTGCAGGTGTCGGTGCTTGCTGCGGCTGTCTTGGTGCTTGCATTAAAGCAGATGCAACGGAACTGCCCACTTGTGTCGCGCTAGCTGTGTTCAGGTAACCGTACGAGGACAGTGTGCTTGCAACAGACGATGATATCGCTGTAGCAGTAGTGGTGGGGCTTGCTCCGGGTCCGATCCTAGATACCGCGCTTACGGTTGAGCTCGCTGCGGACGACGAAACTTGCGGACCATACATTGGACCGATTGCAGTGTTTACTGCGCTTCCGATTGTTCCTGGAGACAAAGAGCTCGAAACTTGGCTGAAACCTGCAGTGCTCACGATGGTACTCGTCATAGTAGATACGAATTGGTCCAGTCTCGATGGAGCAGATGGTGCTGCTTGCGGTTGAGCAGCTGGCGCTTGAGCAGTGGTCACTGTAGTAGTCGCTGAAGAAGCAGAAGATGCTGACGACGCAGATGACGCCGTCGACATAGTTGTTTGACTGCTGGGTGCAGGTGTCGGTGCTTGCTGCGGCTGTCTTGGTGCTTGCATTAAAGCAGATGCAACGGAACTGCCAACTTGCGTTGCGCTAGCTGTGTTCAGGTAACCGTACGAGGACAGTGTGCTTGCAACAGACGATGATATCGCTGTAGCAGTACTGGTGGGGCTTGCTCCGGGTCCGATCCTAGATACCGCGCTTACGGTTGAGCTCGCTGCCGACGACGAAACTTGCGGACCATACATTGGACCGATTGCAGTGTTTACTGCGCTTCCGATTGTTCCTGGAGACAAAGAGCTCGATACTTGGCTGAAACCTGCAGTGCTCACGATGGTACTCGTCATAGTAGATACGAATTGGTCCAATCTCGATGGAGCAGATGGTGCTGCTTGCGGTTGAGCAGCTGGCGCTTGAGCAGTGGTCACTGTAGTAGTCGCTGAAGAAGCAGAAGATGCTGACGACGCAGATGACGCCGTCGACATAGTTGTTTGACTGCTGGGTGCAGGTGTCGGTGCTTGCTGCGGCTGTCTTGGTGCTTGCATTAAAGCAGATGCAACGGAACTGCCAACTTGCGTCGCGCTAGCTGTGTTCAGGTAACCGTACGAGGACAGTGTGCTTGCAACAGACGATGATATCGCTGTAGCAGTACTGGTGGGGCTTGCTCCGGGTCCGATCCTAGATACCGCGCTTACGGTTGAGCTCGCTGCCGACGACGAAACTTGCGGACCATACATTGGACCGATTGCAGTGTTTACTGCACTTCCGATTGTTCCTGGAGACAAAGAGCTCGAAACTTGGCTGAAACCTGCAGTGCTCACGATGGTACTCGTCATAGTAGATACGAATTGGTCCAATCTCGATGGAGCAGATGGTGCTGCTTGCGGTTGAGCAGCTGGCGCTTGAGCAGTGGTCACTGTAGTAGTCGCTGAAGAAGCAGAAGATGCTGACGACGCAGATGACGCCGTCGACATAGTTGTTTGACTGCTGGGTGCAGGTGTCGGTGCTTGCTGCGGCTGTCTTGGTGCTTGCATTAAAGCAGATGCAACGGAACTGCCCACTTGTGTCGCGCTAGCTGTGTTCAGGTAACCGTACGAGGACAGTGTGCTTGCAACAGACGATGATATCGCTGTAGCAGTACTGGTGGGGCTTGCTCCGGGTCCGATCCTAGATACCGCGCTTACGGTTGAGCTCGCTGCGGACGACGAAACTTGCGGACCATACATTGGACCGATTGCAGTGTTTACTGCGCTTCCGATTGTTCCTGGAGACAAAGAGCTCGAAACTTGGCTGAAACCTGCAGTGCTCACGATGGTACTCGTCATAGTAGATACGAATTGGTCCAATCTCGATGGAGCAGATGGTGCTGCTTGCGGTTGAGCAGCTGGCGCTTGAGCAGTGGTCACTGTAGTAGTCGCTGAAGAAGCAGAAGATGCTGACGACGCAGATGACGCCGTCGACATAGTTGTTTGACTGCTGGGTGCAGGTGTCGGTGCTTGCTGCGGCTGTCTTGGTGCTTGCATTAAAGCAGATGCAACGGAACTGCCAACTTGTGTCGCGCTAGCTGTGTTCAGGTAACCGTACGAGGAGAGTGTGCTTGCAACAGACGATGATATCGCTGTAGCAGTACTGGTGGGGCTTGCTCCGGGTCCGATCCTAGATACCGCGGTTACGGTTGAGCTCGCTGCCGACGACGAAACTTGCGGACCATACATTGGACCGATTGCAGTGTTTACTGCGCTTCCGATTGTTCCTGGAGACAAAGAGCTCGAAACTTGGCTGAAACCTGCAGTGCTCACGATGGTACTCGTCATAGTAGATACGAATTGGTCCAATCTCGATGGAGCAGATGGTGCTGCTTGCGGTTGAGCAGCTGGCGCTTGAGCAGTGGTCACTGTAGTAGTCGCTGAAGAAGCAGAAGATGCTGACGACGCAGATGACGCCGTCGACATAGTTGTTTGACTGCTGGGTGCAGGTGTCGGTGCTTGCTGCGGCTGTCTTGGTGCTTGCATTAAAGCAGATGCAACGGAACTGCCAACTTGTGTCGCGCTAGCTGTGTTCAGGTAACCGTACGAGGACAGTGTGCTTGCAACAGACGATGATATCGCTGTAGCAGTACTGGTGGGGCTTGCTCCGGGTCCGATCCTAGATACCGCGCTTACGGTTGAGCTCGCTGCGGACGACGAAACTTGCGGACCATACATTGGACCGATTGCAGTGTTTACTGCACTTCCGATTGTTCCTGGAGACAAAGAGCTCGAAACTTGGCTGAAACCTGCAGTGCTCACGATGGTACTCGTCATAGTAGATACGAATTGGTCCATTCTCGATGGAGCAGATGGTGCTGCTTGCGGTTGAGCAGCTGGCGCTTGAGCAGTGGTCACTGTAGTAGTCGCTGAAGAAGCAGAAGATGCTGACGACGCAGATGACGCCGTCGACATAGTTGTTTGACTGCTGGGTGCAGGTGTCGGTGCTTGCTGCGGCTGTCTTGGTGCTTGCATTAAAGCAGATGCAACGGAACTGCCAACTTGTGTCGCGCTAGCTGTGTTCAGGTAACCGTACGAGGACAGTGTGCTTGCAACAGACGATGATATCGCTGTAGCAGTACTGGTGGGGCTTGCTCCGGGTCCGATCCTAGATACCGCGCTTACGGTTGAGCTCGCTGCGGACGACGAAACTTGCGGACCATACATTGGACCGATTGCAGTGTTTACTGCACTTCCGATTGTTCCTGGAGACAAAGAGCTCGAAACTTGGCTGAAACCTGCAGTGCTCACGATGGTACTCGTCATAGTAGATACGAATTGGTCCAATCTCGATGGAGCAGATGGTGCTGCTTGCGGTTGAGCAGCTGGCGCTTGAGCAGTGGTCACTGTAGTAGTCGCTGAAGAAGCAGAAGATGCTGACGACGCAGATGACGCCGTCGACATAGTTGTTTGACTGCTGGGTGCAGGTGTCGGTGCTTGCTGCGGCTGCCTTGGTGCTTGCATTAAAGCAGATGCAACGGAACTGCCCACTTGTGTCGCGCTAGCTGTGTTCAGGTAACCGTACGAGGACAGTGTGCTTGCAACAGACGATGATACCGCTGTAGCAGTACTGGTGGGGCTTGCTCCGGGTCCGATCCTGGATACCGCGCTTACGGTTGAGCTCGCTGCGGACGACGAAACTTGCGGACCATACATTGGACCGATTGCAGTGTTTACTGCACTTCCGATTGTTCCTGGAGACAAAGAGCTCGAAACTTGGCTGAAACCTGCAGTGCTCACGATGGTACTCGTCATAGTAGATACGAATTGGTCCAATCTCGATGGAGCAGATGGTGCTGCTTGCGGTTGAGCAGCTGGCGCTTGAGCAGTGGTCACTGTAGTAGTCGCTGAAGAAGCAGAAGATGCTGACGACGCAGATGAAGCCGTCGACATAGTTGTTTGACTGCTGGGTGCAGGTGTCGGTGCTTGCTGCGGCTGCCTTGGTGCTTGCATTAAAGCAGATGCAACGGAACTGCCCACTTGTGTCGCGCTAGCTGTGTTCAGGTAACCGTACGAGGACAGTGTGCTTGCAACAGACGATGATATCGCTGTAGCAGTACTGGTGGGGCTTGCTCCGGGTCCGATCCTAGATACCGCGCTTACGGTTGAGCTCGCTGCGGACGACGAAACTTGCGGACCATACATTGGACCGATTGCAGTGTTTACTGCACTTCCGATTGTTCCTGGAGACAAAGAGCTCGAAACTTGGCTGAAACCTGCAGTGCTCACGATGGTACTCGTCATAGTAGATACGAATTGGTCCAATCTCGATGGAGCAGATGGTGCTGCTTGCGGTTGAGCAGCTGGCGCTTGAGCAGTGGTCACTGTAGTAGTCGCTGAAGAAGCAGAAGATGCTGACGACGCAGATGACGCCGTCGACATAGTTGTTTGACTGCTGGGTGCAGGTGTCGGTGCTTGCTGCGGCTGTCTTGGTGCTTGCATTAAAGCAGATGCAACGGAACTGCCAACTTGTGTCGCGCTAGCTGTGTTCAGGTAACCGTACGAGGACAGTGTGCTTGCAACAGACGATGATATCGCTGTAGCAGTACTGGTGGGGCTTGCTCCGGGTCCGATCCTAGATACCGCGCTTACGGTTGAGCTCGCTGCCGACGACGAAACTTGCGGACCATACATTGGACCGATTGCAGTGTTTACTGCGCTTCCGATTGTTCCTGGAGACAAAGAGCTCGAAACTTGGCTGAAACCTGCAGTGCTCACGATGGTACTCGTCATAGTAGATACGAATTGGTCCAATCTCGATGGAGCAGATGGTGCTGCTTGCGGTTGAGCAGCTGGCGCTTGAGCAGTGGTCACTGTAGTAGTCGCTGAAGAAGCAGAAGATGCTGACGACGCAGATGACGCCGTCGACATAGTTGTTTGACTGCTGGGTGCAGGTGTCGGTGCTTGCTGCGGCTGTCTTGGTGCTTGCATTAAAGCAGATGCAACGGAACTGCCCACTTGTGTCGCGCTAGCTGTGTTCAGGTAACCGTACGAGGACAGTGTGCTTGCAACAGACGATGATATCGCTGTAGCAGTACTGGTGGGGCTTGCTCCGGGTCCGATCCTAGATACCGCGCTTACGGTTGAGCTCGCTGCCGACGACGAAACTTGCGGACCATACATTGGACCGATTGCAGTGTTTACTGCGCTTCCGATTGTTCCTGGAGACAAAGAGCTCGAAACTTGGCTGAAA
Source organism: Pholcus phalangioides (assembly GCF_987345545.1). Classification (NCBI taxonomy): domain Eukaryota; kingdom Metazoa; phylum Arthropoda; class Arachnida; order Araneae; family Pholcidae; genus Pholcus; species Pholcus phalangioides. The sequence goes on along the minus strand of NW_028301612.1, from coordinate 9,915,011 downwards.
CCTGCAGTGCTCACGATGGTACTCGTCATAGTAGATACGAATTGGTCCAATCTCGATGGAGCAGATGGTGCTGCTTGCGGTTGAGCAGCTGGCGCTTGAGCAGTGGTCACTGTAGTAGTCGCTGAAGAAGCAGAAGATGCTGACGACGCAGATGACGCCGTCGACATAGTTGTTTGACTGCTGGGTGCAGGTGTCGGTGCTTGCTGCGACTGTCTTTGTGCTTGCATTAAAGCAGATGCAACGGAACTGCCAACTTGTGTCGCGCTAGCTGTGTTCAGGTAACCGTACGAGGAGAGTGTGCTTGCAACAGACGATGATATCGCTGTAGCAGTACTGGTGGGGCTTGCTCCGGGTCCGATCCTAGATACCGCGCTTACAGTTGAGCTCGCTGCGGACGACGAAACTTGCGGACCATACATTGGACCGATTGCAGTGTTTACTGCGCTTCCGATTGTTCCTGGAGACAAAGAGCTCGAAACTTGGCTGAAACCTGCAGTGCTCACGATGGTACTCGTCATAGTAGATACGAATTGGTCCAATCTCGATGGAGCAGATGGTGCTGCTTGCGGTTGAGCAGCTGGCGCTTGAGAAGTGGTCACTGTAGTAGTCGCTGAAGAAGCAGAAGATGCTGACGACGCAGATGACGCCGTCGACATAGTTGTTTGACTGCTGGGTGCAGGTGTCGGTGCTTGCTGCGGCTGTCTTGGTGCTTGCATTAAAGCAGATGCAACGGAACTGCCAACTTGTGTCGCGCTAGCTGTGTTCAGGTAACCGTACGAGGACAGTGTGCTTGCAACAGACGATGATATCGCTGTAGCAGTACTGGTTGGGCTTGCTCCGGGTCCGATCCTAGATACCGCGCTTACGGTTGAGCTCGCTGCCGACGACGAAACTTGCGGACCATACATTGGACCGATTGCAGTGTTTACTGCGCTTCCGATTGTTCCTGGAGACAAAGAGCTCGAAACTTGGCTGAAACCTGCAGTGCTCACGATGGTACTCGTCATAGTAGATACGAATTGGTCCAATCTCGATGGAGCAGATGGTGCTGCTTGCGGTTGAGCAGCTGGCGCTTGAGCAGTGGTCACTGTAGTAGTCGCTGAAGAAGCAGAAGATGCTGACGACGCAGATGACGCCGTCGACATAGTTGTTTGACTGCTGGGTGCAGGTGTCGGTGCTTGCTGCGGCTGTCTTGGTGCTTGCATTAAAGCAGATGCAACGGAACTGCCCACTTGTGTCGCGCTAGCTGTGTTCAGGTAACCGTACGAGGACAGTGTGCTTGCAACAGACGATGATATCGCTGTAGCAGTACTGGTGGGGCTTGCTCCGGGTCCGATCCTAGATACCGCGCTTACGGTTGAGCTCGCTGCCGACGACGAAACTTGCGGACCATACATTGGACCGATTGCAGTGTTTACTGCGCTTCCGATTGTTCCTGGAGACAAAGAGCTCGAAACTTGGCTGAAACCTGCAGTGCTCACGATGGTACTCGTCATAGTAGATACGAATTGGTCCAATCTCGATGGAGCAGATGGTGCTGCTTGCGGTTGAGCAGCTGGCGCTTGAGCAGTGGTCACTGTAGTAGTCGCTGAAGAAGCAGAAGATGCTGACGACGCAGATGACGCCGTCGACATAGTTGTTTGACTGCTGGGTGCAGGTGTCGGTGCTTGCTGCGGCTGTCTTGGTGCTTGCATTAAAGCAGATGCAACGGAACTGCCAACTTGTGTCGCGCTAGCTGTGTTCAGGTAACCGTACGAGGACAGTGTGCTTGCAACAGACGATGATATCGCTGTAGCAGTACTGGTGGGGCTTGCTCCGGGTCCGATCCTAGATACCGCGCTTACAGTTGAGCTCGCTGCCGACGACGAAACTTGCGGACCATACATTGGGCCGATTGCAGTGTTTACTGCGCTTCCGATTGTTCCTGGAGACAAAGAGCTCGAAACTTGGCTGAAACCTGCAGTGCTCACGATGGTACTCGTCATAGTAGATACGAATTGGTCCAATCTCGATGGAGCAGATGGTGCTGCTTGCGGTTGAGCAGCTGGCGCTTGAGCAGTGGTCACTGTAGTAGTCGCTGAAGAAGCAGAAGATGCTGACGACGCAGATGACGCCGTCGACATAGTTGTTTGACTGCTGGGTGCAGGTGTCGGTGCTTGCTGCGGCTGTCTTGGTGCTTGCATTAAAGCAGATGCAACGGAACTGCCCACTTGTGTCGCGCTAGCTGTGTTCAGGTAACCGTACGAGGACAGTGTGCTTGCAACAGACGATGATATCGCTGTAGCAGTACTGGTGGGGCTTGCTCCGGGTCCGATCCTAGATACCGCGCTTACGGTTGAGCTCGCTGCCGACGACGAAACTTGCGGACCATACATTGGACCGATTGCAGTGTTTACTGCGCTTCCGATTGTTCCTGGAGACAAAGAGCTCGAAACTTGGCTGAAACCTGCAGTGCTCACGATGGTACTCGTCATAGTAGATACGAATTGGTCCAATCTCGATGGAGCAGATGGTGCTGCTTGCGGTTGAGCAGCTGGCGCTTGAGCAGTGGTCACTGTAGTAGTCGCTGAAGAAGCAGAAGATGCTGACGACGCAGATGACGCCGTCGACATAGTTGTTTGACTGCTGGGTGCAGGTGTCGGTGCTTGCTGCGGCTGTCTTGGTGCTTGCATTAAAGCAGATGCAACGGAACTGCCAACTTGTGTCGCGCTAGCTGTGTTCAGGTAACCGTACGAGGACAGTGTGCTTGCAACAGACGATGATATCGCTGTAGCAGTACTGGTGGGGCTTGCTCCGGGTCCGATCCTAGATACCGCGCTTACAGTTGAGCTCGCTGCCGACGACGAAACTTGCGGACCATACATTGGGCCGATTGCAGTGTTTACTGCGCTTCCGATTGTTCCTGGAGACAAAGAGCTCGAAACTTGGCTGAAACCTGCAGTGCTCACGATGGTACTCGTCATAATAGATACGAATTGGTCCAATCTCGATGGAGCAGATGGTGCTGCTTGCGGTTGAGCAGCTGGCGCTTGAGCAGTGGTCACTGTAGTAGTCGCTGAAGAAGCAGAAGATGCTGACGACGCAGATGACGCCGTCGACATAGTTGTTTGACTGCTGGGTGCAGGTGTCGGTGCTTGCTGCGGCTGTCTTGGTGCTTGCATTAAAGCAGATGCAACGGAACTGCCCACTTGTGTCGCGCTAGCTGTGTTCAGGTAACCGTACGAGGACAGTGTGCTTGCAACAGACGATGATATCGCTGTAGCAGTACTGGTGGGGCTTGCTCCGGGTCCGATCCTAGATACCGCGCTTACGGTTGAGCTCGCTGCCGACGACGAAACTTGCGGACCATACATTGGACCGATTGCAGTGTTTACTGCGCTTCCGATTGTTCCTGGAGACAAAGAGCTCGAAACTTGGCTGAAACCTGCAGTGCTCACGATGGTACTCGTCATAGTAGATACGAATTGGTCCAATCTCGATGGAGCAGATGGTGCTGCTTGCGGTTGAGCAGCTGGCGCTTGAGCAGTGGTCACTGTAGTAGTCGCTGAAGAAGCAGAAGATGCTGACGACGCAGATGACGCCGTCGACATAGTTGTTTGACTGCTGGGTGCAGGTGTCGGTGCTTGCTGCGGCTGTCTTGGTGCTTGCATTAAAGCAGATGCAACGGAACTGCCAACTTGCGTCGCGCTAGCTGTGTTCAGGTAACCGTACGAGGACAGTGTGCTTGCAACAGACGATGATATCGCTGTAGCAGTACTGGTGGGGCTTGCTCCGGGTCCGATCCTAGATACCGCGCTTACGGTTGAGCTCGCTGCCGACGACGAAACTTGCGGACCATACATTGGACCGATTGCAGTGTTTACTGCACTTCCGATTGTTCCTGGAGACAAAGAGCTCGAAACTTGGCTGAAACCTGCAGTGCTCACGATGGTACTCGTCATAGTAGATACGAATTGGTCCAATCTCGATGGAGCAGATGGTGCTGCTTGCGGTTGAGCAGCTGGCGCTTGAGCAGTGGTCACTGTAGTAGTCGCTGAAGAAGCAGAAGATGCTGACGACGCAGATGACGCCGTCGACATAGTTGTTTGACTGCTGGGTGCAGGTGTCGGTGCTTGCTGCGGCTGTCTTGGTGCTTGCATTAAAGCAGATGCAACGGAACTGCCAACTTGTGTCGCGCTAGCTGTGTTCAGGTAACCGTACGAGGACAGTGTGCTTGCAACAGACGATGATATCGCTGTAGCAGTACTGGTGGGGCTTGCTCCGGGTCCGATCCTAGATACCGCGCTTACGGTTGAGCTCGCTGCCGACGACGAAACTTGCGGACCATACATTGGACCGATTGCAGTGTTTACTGCGCTTCCGATTGTTCCTGGAGACAAAGAGCTCGAAACTTGGCTGAAACCTGCAGTGCTCACGATGGTACTCGTCATAGTAGATACGAATTGGTCCAATCTCGATGGAGCAGATGGTGCTGCTTGCGGTTGAGCAGCTGGCGCTTGAGCAGTGGTCACTGTAGTAGTCGCTGAAGAAGCAGAAGATGCTGACGACGCAGATGACGCCGTCGACATAGTTGTTTGACTGCTGGGTGCAGGTGTCGGTGCTTGCTGCGGCTGTCTTGGTGCTTGCATTAAAGCAGATGCAACGGAACTGCCAACTTGTGTCGCGCTAGCTGTGTTCAGGTAACCGTACGAGGACAGTGTGCTTGCAACAGACGATGATATCGCTGTAGCAGTACTGGTGGGGCTTGCTCCGGGTCCGATCCTAGATACCGCGCTTACGGTTGAGCTCGCTGCCGACGACGAAACTTGCGGACCATACATTGGACCGATTGCAGTGTTTACTGCGCTTCCGATTGTTCCTGGAGACAAAGAGCTCGAAACTTGGCTGAAACCTGCAGTGCTCACGATGGTACTCGTCATAGTAGATACGAATTGGTCCAATCTCGATGGAGCAGATGGTGCTGCTTGCGGTTGAGCAGCTGGCGCTTGAGCAGTGGTCACTGTAGTAGTCGCTGAAGAAGCAGAAGATGCTGACGACGCAGATGACGCCGTCGACATAGTTGTTTGACTGCTGGGTGCAGGTGTCGGTGCTTGCTGCGGCTGTCTTGGTGCTTGCATTAAAGCAGATGCAACGGAACTGCCAACTTGCGTCGCGCTAGCTGTGTTCAGGTAACCGTACGAGGACAGTGTGCTTGCAACAGACGATGATATCGCTGTAGCAGTACTGGTGGGGCTTGCTCCGGGTCCGATCCTAGATACCGCGCTTACGGTTGAGCTCGCTGCCGACGACGAAACTTGCGGACCATACATTGGACCGATTGCAGTGTTTACTGCACTTCCGATTGTTCCTGGAGACAAAGAGCTCGAAACTTGGCTGAAACCTGCAGTGCTCACGATGGTACTCGTCATAGTAGATACGAATTGGTCCAATCTCGATGGAGCAGATGGTGCTGCTTGCGGTTGAGCAGCTGGCGCTTGAGCAGTGGTCACTGTAGTAGTCGCTGAAGAAGCAGAAGATGCTGACGACGCAGATGACGCCGTCGACATAGTTGTTTGACTGCTGGGTGCAGGTGTCGGTGCTTGCTGCGGCTGTCTTGGTGCTTGCATTAAAGCAGATGCAACGGAACTGCCAACTTGTGTCGCGCTAGCTGTGTTCAGGTAACCGTACGAGGACAGTGTGCTTGCAACAGACGATGATATCGCTGTAGCAGTACTGGTGGGGCTTGCTCCGGGTCCGATCCTAGATACCGCGCTTACGGTTGAGCTCGCTGCCGACGACGAAACTTGCGGACCATACATTGGACCGATTGCAGTGTTTACTGCGCTTCCGATTGTTCCTGGAGACAAAGAGCTCGAAACTTGGCTGAAACCTGCAGTGCTCACGATGGTACTCGTCATAGTAGATACGAATTGGTCCAATCTCGATGGAGCAGATGGTGCTGCTTGCGGTTGAGCAGCTGGCGCTTGAGCAGTGGTCACTGTAGTAGTCGCTGAAGAAGCAGAAGATGCTGACGACGCAGATGACGCCGTCGACATAGTTGTTTGACTGCTGGGTGCAGGTGTCGGTGCTTGCTGCGGCTGTCTTGGTGCTTGCATTAAAGCAGATGCAACGGAACTGCCAACTTGTGTCGCGCTAGCTGTGTTCAGGTAACCGTACGAGGACAGTGTGCTTGCAACAGACGATGATATCGCTGTAGCAGTACTGGTGGGGCTTGCTCCGGGTCCGATCCTAGATACCGCGCTTACGGTTGAGCTCGCTGCCGACGACGAAACTTGCGGACCATACATTGGGCCGATTGCAGTGTTTACTGCGCTTCCGATTGTTCCTGGAGACAAAGAGCTCGAAACTTGGCTGAAACCTGCAGTGCTCACGATGGTACTCGTCATAGTAGATACGAATTGGTCCAATCTCGATGGAGCAGATGGTGCTGCTTGCGGTTGAGCAGCTGGCGCTTGAGCAGTGGTCACTGTAGTAGTCGCTGAAGAAGCAGAAGATGCTGACGACGCAGATGACGCCGTCGACATAGTTGTTTGACTGCTGGGTGCAGGTGTCGGTGCTTGCTGCGGCTGTCTTGGTGCTTGCATTAAAGCAGATGCAACGGAACTGCCCACTTGTGTCGCGCTAGCTGTGTTCAGGTAACCGTACGAGGACAGTGTGCTTGCAACAGACGATGATATCGCTGTAGCAGTACTGGTGGGGCTTGCTCCGGGTCCGATCCTAGATACCGCGCTTACGGTTGAGCTCGCTGCCGACGACGAAACTTGCGGACCATACATTGGACCGATTGCAGTGTTTACTGCGCTTCCGATTGTTCCTGGAGACAAAGAGCTCGAAACTTGGCTGAAACCTGCAGTGCTCACGATGGTACTCGTCATAGTAGATACGAATTGGTCCAATCTCGATGGAGCAGATGGTGCTGCTTGCGGTTGAGCAGCTGGCGCTTGAGCAGTGGTCACTGTAGTAGTCGCTGAAGAAGCAGAAGATGCTGACGACGCAGATGACGCCGTCGACATAGTTGTTTGACTGCTGGGTGCAGGTGTCGGTACTTGCTGCGGCTGTCTTGGTGCTTGCATTAAAGCAGATGCAACGGAACTGCCAACTTGTGTCGCGCTAGCTGTGTTCAGGTAACCGTACGAGGAGAGTGTGCTTGCAACAGACGACGATATCGCTGTAGCAGTACTGGTGGGGCTTGCTCCGGGTCCGATCCTAGATACCGCGGTTACGGTTGAGCTCGCTGCCGACGACGAAACTTGCGGACCATACATTGGACCGATTGCAGTGTTTACTGCGCTTCCGATTGTTCCTGGAGACAAAGAGCTCGAAACTTGGCTGAAACCTGCAGTGCTCACGATGGTACTCGTCATAGTAGATACGAATTGGTCCAATCTCGATGGAGCAGATGGTGCTGCTTGCGGTTGAGCAGCTGGCGCTTGAGCAGTGGTCACTGTAGTAGTCGCTGAAGAAGCAGAAGATGCTGACGACGCAGATGACGCCGTCGACATAGTTGTTTGACTGCTAATAGCAGGTACGGTGGCTATCGGTGCTATTGCTGGCTGTCTGCGTTGTGTTTGTTGTTGATTTGTTATTCGTAGAATAGCCATTACTATTTCATTTCCGATTCTCTGCGCATCCGCCATATCTATTTTGCCTAGTGATGATAGTGTCGTGCTTAAAGCTTTTGATATGCTTTGTGCGGTAGCGTAAACGTTTGTTGTTTGTTGTAAGTTTGACATGTATACATTTACTGCATTTGCACAGCTTATCGCGACTTGAGATCCATAAATTTCTGTCAATGCACCTTGTATCACATTAATCAAGGATGATATGGGAAATGTTGATACAAATGTTCCGAATTCAGTTTTTGAAATGAGCATGTTCGTGAGCTGTGACGAAAACTTTTCCGACCTGTCTTGCGAAGCAAACTGGTACTGCGTTGCCAGGTTTTGCTGAGTTGGAAGTTGTATCGCTGGCTGGGTTGGAAGTTGTATTGCTAGCTGGGTTGGAAATTGTATCGCTAGCTGGGGTGGAAGTTGTATCGCTGGCTGGGTTGGAAGTTGTATCGCTGGCTGGGTTGGAAGTTGTATCGCTGGCTGGATTGGAAGTTGTACCGCTTGCTGGGCTTGTGTGTAAGTGGAAGTAGTAGATGATGTAGAAACAGACGAAGAGGAAGACGCAGAAGATGTGGATGCACTTGTTGAACTCACAAGCGTTTTAGCCATCGGAGGAGATTTTATGTCACCAGATCTCATTGGTTGCTGCGGAAATGTTAGTCCTATTGCCGGGGGAACTTGTGGTGGTGGTTGGGATTGAATAGGTGATTGCGGTATTCTTCGTGGTTTAGGAATAGCGGGAGGTGATGGCTCCGGCTCAACTTCATTCATATTAGCTTGCGAAAACATCTGTATTAGATTATGAATTTCTGATATATATGCCTTATTAACTGTTCCAGTTGCTGCGTACATGCTTGCTTCGAGAGCACTTAGAAGTGCTTCTTCCTTTTCGTTAACACTACCACTCATGTCATTTTCCAAAACAATAAGATCAGCCATCGAGGAAGCAAATGCCATGTTCATGGCTTGCATCTTTGCTGCATATCCTCTTTTGTTTCTCGCCATCCCATCAACAGCAGACATCATTGTTTCGGCAATGGACTCCATATCTTCCTTTTGCTGGTCGGGGAAAGCACTGGATTGTCCGATCACATCGATGAATTTGGTTATGAATACTTTGGCCTTTGCCGGGTCCGACCAAGGTGATGTTGCTGATTTACCTCGTGCATCACTGATTGCAAAAAGAGTGGTTGCGATCACTAGCAGAAACGTAAAATGTCCCCAACGGTCCATGACTGCACGTCGGGTAGACCGTGAAGAAGACTGTAAGTTCGGGTGGTAAGTTTCTGTTATATATATATATATATATATTAAGTTAATCTGTTTATTTTTGGAAATAGAATGACGTCTTATGCATAACAATGTTTTCCCTCTTTTTTGGAAATGATAATGTTCAACAAACAGAGAAATCAAGATGAACAGCTGTGATTACATTTCTGTTTTTCAAGGCCTGAAGTTCTGGTCGGCGAACGAATTTTACTTCTAATTATCACGTACCGCGCTGTACGTTATTTTGGTCAGAGATACGGTAAAGTTAGATAGTCGATAATCGTAATTTTCACAGTTGGCGATATCATTTTAGTCAGGCTGTAATGATCTCATAAATGAGTTATTAATTCGAAGACTGAAATAAACTCATAAAACTGATGTCTCTACAATACATTATGGAAGATTCGTGTGACATTCTGTATAATCAAGCTCTTTCTAACCTTCTTTATCTTGTATAAGCTATCCAAAAGTCCCAACTGGGGAGGGTGTTGGGGGAAGGGGTTAACCTCGTATTCATGATAGACTTCATTCTAAAGAAGAAATTGATTGATTATTAGTTTTTCCACACTTCTATGCACTGTTCTGAGAAAATGCAAATTCAAAAGGGTGCTCAACTTTTTATAGAATGCAGGCCATTTCATTCGTTTGAATACATGGCGCGGGCCACTTGAGGTACCTAGAAATGGGCTTTGAGTCACTCAGGTGATCTGAAAGTGTGCAGCGGGCTACTTGAGCAATCATGAAATGTGCCAAGAGCTTCTGAACTTTGAAAAATGACGCTTGCCGCTTAAGTGGGCTATAAATAATTCTCAGGTCACTTGAGTGAACTGTGGGTAATTTGGGGCCGCTCAAGTGAGCAGTACATATTTCACGGGTCGCTTAAATTATACGTGAGTGCGCTGCGAGCTCCGCGAGTGATCTAGAAGCTTGCCGCAGGCCACTGGAGTCATCTGGAAATGTGCTGCCAGCTACTTAAGTAATATTCGAGTGTACTGGGAACCACTTGAGAAAACTGGATGTGTTCCGTGGATCGCTTTAGGGATTTGGAATTGCGCTCGAGTCACTTAAGTTATATGGGCATGTTTCGTTGGCAGCTTAAATGATCCGTAAATATGCCGCGAGCCACTTGTGCTATTCGATAATCTTTCATGAACCGTTTGAGTGATTTGGTAGATGTTCGCGTACCATTGGTCGAGCATGTAAGCGCTGAGTACAGGATTCTTCAATAAATGGAATAGTTTACCTGCGGGGGTTTTGAATTCTAACACACGATACGTTTAAGTGCCTGTGGCGCTTCTGGGACTTTGAAGGGGTTTTTCGCTTTCCCAACGCGCCTCCTATACGTTAGAGGTTCCCCAGGAATATTAACGTGGAGACGTGGTTGGTTTCATCTCCATATATATGTACAGAGGCAAACCCAAAAAAACTATGTCAAAAATTTAACGATTGCATTTTGCGGTTAATAAATCTTGCCGCTAGGCATTTCACTTTCATCCAGTATTCTGTCACCAATCTAACTGGAGTGATTCTTTCTGGAAATTCTTTGTCGACATTTCTACCTGTGTACTGCTTTTGAGAAATTGCGATCACAGAGAGAAAAATTGTGAGCAGACATTTATTCGTATTAGAAATGACTACATTCACGTTGATATGATACAAAAAGCCTTTAAGGATAATTTGAAAAAAAAATCACAAGAATACGAGTGGTTTTCCAGTTTTAAAACGGGAAATGACCGTCCTCCGACGAACAGACATGAGGAAAACATCAAAATGTTCAGCAACAAAGATCACCAATTGAACTTCAACACTTTCAACAAATTACCCATGGGTTACCCGATATCGATTTTTTATGAAAAGTTACCAGAACGTCACTGGTGTTAGTGAAAAATTTGCACCTTGAATGCTCACTGAGAAACAGGAAGTTAAATCCATTTCAAAGGATGGTTTCTTATTGTATTCCTGTTGTATTTGTATTTGTGTATTTGTGTATTTGTATTTTTATATTTGTATTTATAAAGTTGCCAGTACTCAGGCTCACGACTGCTAGTTCTTGACGAAAGTAAAACTAGGCTGGAAGTCCTTCTTTCCCCTACTACTACTACTACTACTTAACCGTACATGTACCTCGTACACTTTCCTCTACGGAATTTCTAACGAATTGGTACATGCCGGAATCTGTGTGCATGTGTTGTGAAATTAACGTCTAGTTTGTTTCTGTGTAATGCTTGTTATGTGTGATGCACCCATCTGTCGTAAATTTTTCTAACCATAATTGAAGTGTGATGATTAATCAGTTGTGCCCAATCTCTTTACTGGCGATTCTTTTTAATTTACGGAAGCACAATTCTTAAATGTTAGTGATTCGGTGATATTGATGAGATGAAAAGAAAACTAATTGAGGGCATAATGGAACATCATTTGACAAGAAAAGGGTCAAATATCTTTGCGAGAATATCACATCAGGTAATCCACTCGGCATCTGTTGAACCAAAATTTTGTACACCCCATTTTTGCTTGACTACTAAAATATTTATTTGTTCATTACCAATATGTATAGTAAAAACGCTGACTTCTTTATTATACAGAGCAGCGTTTCTCAACCTATACTCCCTGTTGGGCAAAGTGCCCTGTTTCCTAACGTGGAGCCCAGGTTCCAATTTTTAAGGAAGGAAATTTGATTTTGTATTGGGAGCAATCGACATTTATGAAAATGCATATTTAACGAAAAAATAATTTCTCAGAATTGATGAAAGTTCATATTTTTGTTTTTAGGGAATAATTTAAGTAAAATAATATTTGATGAGAAAAAAACTTTTAGAATTACTGAAAAAACCTTCAGAATTAATGAAAAACATCTTTACTGCAGTCATATCTAAGCGCCGCTGTGTGGTCGTGTAGGCATCGTGCTCCACTCTCGTCCTGAGCATCCAGGATCGACCCCGTTGACGGCACGGTGGTGGGTGGCTGAAGTTTGTTTCCTGCAGTTTCCCAGCTTCGAGGAACGAATGTGAGCCGGACTCCAATTTAAAAAATAAAAAAGTCTCTCCGCAGAGAGTACGCAGACTTACAACACGATACTGACAAAATATGAAAATTCAAACATTTCCATCTTTGCTTCAGAAAATGGAAGCCAGATGGCAGCATGAACACTAAACAAGCGCAACTCCACAACAGAAATACGAAAGTGCACTCAGAACACACTTTCTCTGCGGCATGTGCCGATTCGTTAGAAATTCAGTAGAGGAATGTGTACGAGTTGTATCTGACTATTCATATAAACTATTGCTTTCTTGAATAAAGATGAATGTATTAAAAGTACAATGAACTGTCACTTCACTCACTAATTACCATGTATGTTAAACTGTTCTTCCCCACGTCTGAACACACAGAACTGAATCTCGCCTGCCAACGTCTCTATAACTGGACTGTAGTCAATCGTCTTCCAATATCAGTTAATAAAATTGCTGTCATGCACATGTGGGTGGGTGGGGGAACACCGAATGAATTTGAGCTGTACGATAGGTGGTGAAGAGCTCCAGAAGTTCACTTCTTATACATACTTAGGAATAACCATTTGCAACACCTGAAATTTCGACCTACATTATTCAAATATAGTGCGTAAAGCGAGACGCGCTTCTTATGCTCTAGGAAAGGCCTATCATAAATGTGACGGTGGTACACTCATGCACGCATTTACAGTTTTTATACGACCCATCCTGGAATATTGTTCGCAAGAATGGTGTCCGTACAAAGTGAAAGACATAAAATTCATCGGAAAGGTCCAGAAGTCATTCACCAAGCAGCTCTGTGGTCTGCGTCACCCTTCATACGAAGAAAGACTGAGTAGTCTGTGGGGTTCCACTCATTGGAATGGCGTCGCCTTGAGGCCGACTTGAAACTGTGATCAAACCTGTACACAACTCAGCCTATACAGGTCAGTCATCTCCATTCTTTGAAATCACTGCCAGACCATCGCAGAGAAGACATCCGTTACAAATTAAAATTCCAACATTCAGGGGTAATACTAAATTCTATAGCTTCCGATGTGGAGAGTATGGGAACAGATTGCCACCAGATTTCGTGTGTTCATCCACATATCACAGATTTTGTCACTCTCTCAGCGCTTCTGATCTCTCATCATTTTTAACGTGCTCTATGCACATTTTAGTTCATCATATTGAGTTTTATCGATGTGTTTGCGTTTCTTGAGTGTAATCATTTTATTGTTTTACTGATATTGCTGATTTTTCGCACGAGTGATATTATTTTGAATTGAAATTACTTGCAGCTTTTTCTTTTTTAATTTATAATTTTATCACATATTTAATTTTATTTGTATGTACATGTGCATTTTATTGGTTGTTATGTATTAGGGGATTCTTTCGACACATTTATTAGCGTCATCTTTTAGGCATTTCCCTCCCCCCCCCCACCCTACATATGTTCGTGTGCCTGATTAATTTAGTGTTTTTACTGATATCACTGCTTTTTCTTTCCATTGATTTTCTTCTCCATTGATTGTTTGTATTTTGCACCTAAGTGAAGTCAGAACCCGTTGGCTTTTCACAGGTTTGTATACTAAATAAATAAATCTTTCTTAAATAATGGAAATAAATAAATGAATCTTTCTTAAATAATGTAAATAAATAAATGAATCTTTCTTAAATAATGTAAATAAATAAATAAATCTTTCTTAAATAATGGAAATAAATAAATGAATCTTTCTTAAATAATGTAAATAAATAAATAAATCTTTCTTAAATAATGGAAATAAATAAATGAATCTTTCTTAAATAATGTAAATAAATAAATGAATCTTTCTTAAATAATGTAAATAAATAAATAAATCTTTCTTAAATAATGGAAATTCGTGTATAATAAAAGAAAAATTATCTTGTCCCGTGGCCTTGTTGGATCCATACGTTAAGACACTGCTTCATAGAAATTTAATTTTTGGCTCTCTCCTGGTTTCACCGTTTGAAACAATCTTCTACCCCCCCCCCTCTCCCCGTGGATAGAAGATTCCTTTTCAAATATTATGAGAACTGTAATAAATTCCTCCCTTAACGGACGCTCCCCTTTAGCGGACACCTCCGGATGACGGACACTTTTCATCATCATGTCGACGGGTCTCAATGTATTTTGATGTCCATTAAGGGACAGTCCTCGTTAGCAAACAAAATTTTCGGTATCGTGAGCATCACTTATCAAGAGGTATATATATGTCACGGTGCTGTATTATACCGCACAGAAAGGAGTACAGGACGTAAGGAGGATCCAAGGCGCCTTGATAAGGACAATAACCTTATTAAGGATGACCTTAAGGATAATAACCTTATTCTGGTGGCCTACCAAAGTTAGGACCAACTTTTTTTAGGGGCAGGGGTGCGGGAGAGCACACGCAAGCTAATTTGAGATTTGAAGCTCTGTGCTCCGGAGCACAGAGAATCCCTCAAAGGAAATTTTAAGTTTTTGACCTTCGAAAATCGTTCAAAATTCACAGAAATCGATTAGAACGACATTTAAAGAATTAAAGAATTTTCGCTCAGTATTTAAACTTTTTTACAAATTCTTCTTAAATTTTCGATAGTCTTGCCCCCAACTCCCATGTTCGTCTCTTAAAGAGGGGGGGGGGGCATCAGGATTTTACAAGATGCTTAGGTGCGGCATGGCAAAAAAAAAGGTTGGGGACCACCGACGTACGTGGTGGTCCGCTGGCGGATTTGATCATTTGATTTTAACTGAATGAAAAGTTATTAAATTGCTGTTATATTGATATTTGTATTTGTAATATCTATCTGTGCTCAAATAAAAATATACCTTCATACACTACTTAACCGCACATGCACCTCGTACATATTCCTCTATGGAATTTCTAACGAACTGGTACATAGAGAGGGATAGATGGCTTTTTCTCAGCCCGAGATATCAAGGAAACAGTTATTTTGTATTAACCGAGATATCATAGAAACAGGTCCCGGCGGGGACGTGATGACACACTTTTCTATCCGAGTTCACCTCATAATTTCCGGAAAATAACTGTTTCCTTGAGAACTGGTACATGTTCGAACGTGCGTGTACGTGTAGTGAACCGGACGTGAACTATGTTTCTGTATAATGCTTGTAACGGATAGTGCTTTGACCTTTGAAGACCGGACACACCCCAACTCCCATCTCAGACAGATATCGAAGCGTTCCCGAAGGATGGGTGTATCAGGTGTGGTGGGTGTCTTTTCTGTTATTATACAGAAAAGTTTTTTATTATAAAGAACAAAACATTAACGCCTCAGACGAAGGCAACAAAAATTTAGAATATACAATAAAAAAAACGATCGTCAATCTGAAATCATATAACAGATATTTAAAATCTAAACAACAAACACGCCAATGGGCAATCAATTGATGGCACGTATAGTGCGGCCATCAGCCATTAATTCTTCTAGCTATGAGTGAAGTGTAATGATTGATGTAAAGTTGTGGCGAGACTTTTTAACTGGGAGATCGGCTCGCATTTACGCCTCGAAATTGGGAACCACAGAAAATCAACTTCAGGTGACCACCACTGTGGCGACGGTGGGGTTCGAACCCCCTGTCCTAAGTCCGGAACCGTGACCACTCAAGCACCACAGCGGCATACCTTCGTAGTTATTTTCACCATACCCGCTTGAGAGAGTGTTTCAGGCGAAAATTATGAATCGGGAACAACTGAAAGAGACTGGCTGAAAACTGAACTGACTGAATTTTTTTTTATTGTCTTACATCCATTTGTTTTCATTGTAGAAAGTTCATTGACTGCCCTGCTGTGAAGCGCGGATCTATGGGGGGAGGGGTGACCGGGATGATCACCTCCCCCCCCGAAAGCGAAATGTGAGGGGTCATTCAAGTATTACGTCAGCATCGGGGGGGGGAGGGGGTTTCGGATTTGCTGACTTTTGATGACAAGGGGGGGGGGGTTTGAAGGTTGCTTACGTCATCAACCACCCCTTTTTGAAGATATGAAATATTCTAAGCTGCTGACGAAATTTTGCTGACGGGGGGGGGGTCAGTGCTTTGCTGACTTTTGCTGACATGGGGGAGGAAGGGGGTCAAAAATGGATGGCTAAAACATCTGCTTACGTAATACTTGAATGGCCCCTGAATATGATAATATTAAATTCAATAATTCCGTTGAAAATTACTTGTGTCAATATTTTTGGTTAAATAACAAATTCAGGAAGACTTCATCTGAAAAACGGAAGAAAAGGACCATTTTTTTTTCCAATGAAGTCGGGACACAGAGAAAACCGTGACTATCCCGGGAAAATATAGGGCAATGTGGGACGTATGGTCAGTGGTAATCATATCTATAACAATGTGGGGGGGGGAAGAGGAAAAATTCACCCCTCCCAACACGAGCAAGAAAATCTCGGGTAGAATGCGCAAATCTCACGGCAAGATTATCAAAGAAACTGATTTTGCAAGAAAAGATTTCTTCCAGCAAAGAATGAAGGAAAATTTGGTTTCTCAGGAGCAGCACTACTAGAATTTCCTTCGTCACAAATCCTTCAAATCTATCCTCAGTTTTTCCTGATCAATGGTCTCGTCACGATGATAAAAGCTGTGGCTATCATTTAATTAATTACCCATTAAAAAAAAGAAATTTGGCTAAATTGCAATTAATTTAATAATTGTTTTTAATTGGTGTTTAAGTTTGATATAGCGTTACACTCGTTATAGTTGACCAGGCCGTAAGAATTTGGTAGACGGTGCACCTGCGCCCATATACCAACAGGAAATGAGGCTTGCACTAGCGGATTCAGTTTTTGGACGGAGATTTAAATCTCGAGTCTTCGTTAATTAGATTACACCTTACGAAAACAACACAATACGGTAAATCCCGGAGCGAAGTTCACTTTCTTGCGCTGCCGTGCCATATAAATCACGGCACGAATTGTTAAATGCGTACCCACTAATTAAGCTGATGTCGTCTCAGTGAATTAGCAGATGTTGCTCAGCTGACCTGTGAAGCTTGTTAGTCGCACCATTTCTATTCTTTTTTTTTTTTTTTTAGTTTCGTAATTGTATTCAAACTTATTCCATACATGTAGGGACATCATATTTAATGACACTTGCGTGACCGTCAAAAAGTCACACGGAACAATAACGTTCGTTTATTCGCTGGCAACAGTTATGAGTAGACAGAAACGGGAGGATTATGAAGAGGAATTATAATATGGAGGATTTCCATTCCTCCTTCTGACGTCATAGCGATTCGCATCCACAGTTTCAGAGTTTATGAGTTGTTTAATTTAAATTGCATACGTACTTACATTAAAGATGGTCTCCTGCTAATGATACCTAGGTATATAGCGTTCATATGTTATCCTCAAATGACCAGTTAGAACTGTCAATCTTTGGAATTTATAAAATTTGTGTTGATAAGTTATTTTTATCATTTTATGTTCAAAACACTCAGGAATTAATATAATGAATATAAGAGACATAAATAAATTATCTTATGAAAGGCTGTAAAATTATACATACAGTCGTGCCCGCTTGATCGGGTTATGTTAAAGTTCCTTGCTCAATATAATAATTTCAATAATTTTTCCCTTGCTCAATCGAATATTTAAATTCACACGACAATTTTGAGTATATGTTAACTACTATCAATACATAATATGTACAGCATTAGATAAAAGATTTGGAAATAATGGCAAATATATGCCTTTTAAGACTTGTGAAATGCCTAGACATGGGGACTCGAAGTGTCTTCAGTTCATATAATTATTTTAGTTTTGCTCTCTGTTAAGCCAATAGATGACGCTAACTTTTCCAATGCAAGTAAAGATTTCAAAACATCTGCACAAAAGCCATGGCTTCATGCAATATCTTAAAATGAGAAAAAATGAACAGGACTTGTGGTTTTGCAAGAAATTAAAAGTTTTGTATGTAATTAACTACTCGAACTGAAATTGTCAAAAACTATGGAATTTCTCAAGCTCAGTTGGTCAAGCATCGTCCTCCGCCATGAAGGCTGCTGTTACGTCGCAGGTTTGAGCCGAAGGAAGGCGCCTTCATTTCCGATCAGCTCGCTAATGGCTGGGAATTTCAATATAGTGATATGGCCAGAGCTGGTGTTTGGTGAAGCAGTAGTTGTCAAACAAAAAGAAAAATTTGAATAAAATTGAAGAAGATTGGCAAAAGAACGGAAGCTGATCATAAAGTTTGAAGCTTGATCAAAAGTGAAAATCTTATTTCGACAGTGTTGATTAATTTGTGTTGCAATGGTTTCATGCTGAAAGAGCCAAAAATACGTTAATCAACGGTGCTAGTGCCGTGATTAGACAAAAAAAAGCAGACGAAATCACCAAAGATAAAACTGTCAAAACTTATCTGCTTCAAAGGATGGTTACACAGATGGTAACAAAGAAACAATTTTATGTTTAAGATCGGAATTGCACTATAAAAGTGATCGAAGATCTTTTACAAAACTTGAAAAACAACCAATAATCCTATTGGGGGTTATATTCACTCGAATTGACATTGCAATAATAAGACATTGCACAAACTATATAAACCCATTTTACACAAGCTATATAAACCCATTTTACAAACTATACCAACGACCTGAAGCGGCGATTGCACATCTTCGCCCTATAATCAAATACCCAGCTTAATGGGATATTCTGTGTTGGTACCGTTGATATCAATTTCAGTTGGGACCGACTATTCTTCAGATTTAGGAATTTAAGATTATTCACAGTAATATCAGAGATAAGATGTTACCGGCTGATCGGAAATTTCCAAAAATATTTAACTTTCTCGACATAACACGGAAGTTCACAAAGCATTTTTATAAGCATGTGAAAGTTATTCTTCAATGTTGCTAGACACTGTACGTGTGGCCGTCGAAACTCTTTTGGCCATCCTATACAATTTCTCACATACTTACCGAATTTATAGAAATGCTGAAAAAACATTTTTAATGAAAAAATTATTCCATAAGTAATGAAAGAAATAATTTCAGTTATCTTTAAAATTTACGTTTCAGAACTAAGGAGAGAAATAATTTCAGAATTATCGAAGAAAAAAATTTCAGAAGTATCGAAGAAAATATTTTCAGAATTATCGGATAAATATTTCGTGAATATACTATTCGCGAAAATTAGCAATTAATTGAAAATATTTCCAAAACTATTGTCAGAATTGATTTCTTTGAACTTTTTCAAAAAAAAGTTCAGGATTAATGAGAATTCATATTTGATAAAAAAAGTTGCAGAATTAATGAAATTCATATTCAATTAAAAAATTATTTCCGAATTAATGAAATTCATATTCAATGAAAAAATAATTTTTGAATTGAAGGAAATGGAGATGTCCTTCGATTCTAGAAGGAAAATTAATTTCTTATTCATTTAATGAAACAAAAAATAATTTTTCATAAAATTCGCATTTGATGGAATAATAATTTACAAGTAGAAGAGCATAATTCATATTTCATCAATGAAAATTCATATTTGACGGGAAATAATTTACAATCAATAAAAATTCTTTTGAATAGAAAAATAATTTATAATCAATAGAAAAATAATTTATAATCAATAGAAAAATAATTTATAATCAATAGAAAAATAATTTATAATCAATAGAAAAATAATTTATAATCAATAGAAAAATAATTTATAATCAATAGAAAAATAATTTATAATCAATAGAAAAATAATGGTTTAAAAAGTAATTCTTATACATTATAAATAAAACTCTTCAAAATGATGTAGAGCTCCAATGAGGGTCCACCCGTTAAGACGCTACTTTCTGAATCTAGATCCCGCTGTATGGATGGCATGGCATGGGCTTCATGGAAATATGGATTTTTGCTGGCAGTGTCTGATTGGTTGCGGACCCCTTGCTCCAGAGTGACAGAATCATGTAAAGCAAAGCTGTACAGTTTTTTTCAATCCGCGGGTCAGATATGTGGTATCTCTGCTGCTCGCGGGCCCGAAACTAAAACATATACGGTGAACACATGACCCTATTTTACGGGACATTCCCATAATTTCGGCCGTCCACCATTGCATAAAATGTCCCGTTTTCCCGATTTTCACCGAATTTTACTTGAATTTATACATTTTTTATTCAAATCAAGGATTGAGATTATAAATTATATTGATTGTACAACAGTTTCTGATTTCTTTTGTGGCATCATTCGTCTCCTTTGTCAAACTTCATCGCCGCATTCCCTTGTATAGGTAGAATGGAACGAAAAAAAAAAAAAATTGAAATTGCCATTGTGTAATAGAATTTCAAATATGCCTTTATGTGAAGAAATATCATTCCTAATTTTTTCCCCCCAAAATTCAAACTTCTTGAGGTTCCTCATCGCCCGTATAGTTTTAAGTACATGTGCAATTCTGTTACATGACACCGCGGAGGAGGCTTTCCCATTCCCCTGAACACATGATTCGTTCAGTGACCTCGATGTTTTCCCCCTTGTTGAAAATTATTTGATCCCAATTTATTATCTTGGTGTGTTCCCCAACGCCCCTCACTGCGCGAAATGGAAATCCCGACAGAAATGCGGCTAATATGCTAAAAATTAAATTTTTAAAATTTATTGAATAGCAATTTATTATCTAGATGCACGTTCCAATGTCCCTCGATGGCTTCATTGAATACTTTCCTTCATTTTTTAAAAATTAAAATAGAGATGGGAAGGGGGAACATTTTTTTCCACCAAAAGAGAAAAAAAATAAGTTCCATTTTTTACGCCTAAACCAACTACCCTATTTTTTAGATCACAACAAACATTTGAATTTTAAAGCAATTCAAATTTGTCGCGACGAAATGACTTCGCTACAAATTTGTACAGCGACGAAATGAGTCTGCGACAAATTTGTACCGCGATGAAATGTGTCTGCGACAAATTTTTACCGCAACGAATTGATCTAGACCCTTTGGGCTTTTAGGGGCCGTTCAAGTATTACGTAAGCAATTTTTTAGCCATTTTTGACCCCCCCCCTTGTCAGCAAAATTTCGTCATCAGCTCTGCTCCTCTGAATCCTAACTCATATTTTCATAAAAGGGGGTTGATGACGTAAGCATTATACAACCCCCCCCCTCCCCCATTGTCATCCAAAAGTCAGCAAATCGGAAACCCCCTCTCCTCCCCATCGATGATGACGTAATACTTGAACGGCCCTTTACCATAACATATACATTGAATATATATTCTTTGCCCCTTCACAAAATATTTGTGATATTTTAGAAATTGTTGGTTGGGCTTTTGTCTTTTGAGCTATAATTGGCAATTTCACCATAATTTAGCGACAATGGTGTTTTTTGAACAGACGCTATAATCATCAGCATCACTTTCGGGGAGAGGCACAAGATGATCTCATAGAAATCAATGTTAAAATTTCCGATTTTACCGTAGAAATGCAGGAATTTAGTGGGGATCTCCACCACATCAATAATTTAAAAAATTGAATATAGAATTCTGTATTTTCGAAATATTTAGTTCGTTTGGAGATACGAAGCTCAGAAGAAATTAAATATAAAATAATTAGCTGGACCTACTTTTGAGTTGGATATCCATGCCATAACATTGATTTCAACTTTTTATTTATATTTTCTCGAGCGGGGAAATTGAAGTTTATGTCCCCTATTGTGTGCCTTTTAATATTCAAAAGCATCAATAGGTTAAGTATTATAGGTAAAAAAAAATAATAATGACATAGATTACATTGAAATAATTCCGCAGTAGTTGAGATAATTAGAAGGCAGGTAAATAACTTGAAATTCAAAAAAAAAAAAAATAAAATAAATAAATAAATAAAATTGGAATATTTTTTTAGCACTCATAAATGAAGAAATCTATTTCATTTCTACATTTCTTTAATTTATATTTGATCTTCCAATCTTTCTTCACGAGCTGCCGAGGAATTCGCCATGTTGTTTGCCTTGGATACGGTTTGTATGCCCCTCAAAGATAGAGGGAAATATCACATGATCCAAAAAAGCCTCATTGGTAGGGTCATCATACATCCCGTATTTCCCGGGGAACTCCTGGTTTTTTGGTTGTCCCGACTTTTTTGCAAAATTATTCCGGTTCTTAACGTATCTGCAAAAAAGCCAACTTGACTTTTTATTCTTCGTTTTATTCTTCAAATCAACGGTTGAAATTGTCTTTCACACTTGGAATTACATTACGGCTACTAACAAGAATACTCATCTCTTCCACATTTGCCATGTTTTTTTCATTTAATTCACTGAAGTGGACCTTCATTTCCCGCGATTGGGGATTTTTCTGTAATTTTAGCATAAAATAGCGATTTTGCTTACTTTTGGCATCATTGTTGATAATAATTTCCAATGTCTTGTATTTTCCCATATTTCGAAGCCCAATTTCCCCTTATTTTTCTCGATCAAATATGGTCAGCCAGCTCGATGGCGATGTTTTGTCCTTACTAAGGACAGGAAAATAAACAAGAATATTATAGGACTATAAACAAGAATATTAATCTCTCACATTTGTCTTATTGAACGTTTTATTTCGTGTAATTCGTTTTTATCCACTGAAATTTGGAGTAACGCTTCATTGCGATTCCGCCATTGCGATTTTTCCGTAATTTCAACAATATTTGGCAACTTTGGGCACTTTGGCGTTGTTCTTGGTAATTAGCTTTGTCCCGTATCTTCCCGTATTTGAAATCCAAATTTCCCGTATTTCTCTGGAGGAAATATGGTCAGCTAAGTCCTTTCTCGTATCGCAGACGAAAATTTCCCGTATTTTTTCCGAAAAAATATAGTCATTCGGCATAATACGAATTCCAATTCATTGAGAAGTTGTGCTGCCATCTATCAAGAACCTTTTTGACTCAGGGAGGTTCAGCATTATGCCAATAGATGGCAGGAAGGATATATTTTGCAAATGAGAAATACTGTAAAGCCCGCAATCAGTGTGGCCATACGTGCAACGTTTCCCGGGATATTTTCACGCATTTTCAAGTAATTTTAGGCATACCGACTTTTGAATTTCCAAAATTTTCATGGATATGAATTTCACGAAACAAAAAGTTCACCAAAACAAATATGTGAGATCAAAGTCTCATCAATAGTTCTAATTATCATTATATAATTTATGAGTTAAAAAATAATTTCTGTCCTTGACTTCAATAACGAATATAAATTCAAGTAGGCTTCGTGCAACAAAACGGTAAAAACCGGGACATTTTTTTGGGAAAAAGTCGGGACGGCTAGGAAAACCAAACTAAACCGAAAGTGGCCAGGGGCGTATGGTCACTCTGAATCAATATACAATTCATAGAAACAAATGTCAGTCATGCAAATATGTGAGATAGATATATTTATGTTTATATTGCAAAAATGTAGTATAATTTATAAATTCTGTATTTCAGAAAAGAACAAAAATTGATGTAAGCTCCGTAAATTTACGGGACATTTTTGTAAAAATATATCTAGTTGTCCAACATTGCGGGAAATACGGGAATGTCTCTCTAAATCCGCGGATCCCTAGATCTACTTCCAGTAATGCAACTAAATGATACAAAATTGTTTGCATGTTAACATATTATATTATAAACTGAAGAGGCAAAAAACTGGTATAGCCATGCGTATGCAAATAAAGAGATATGGAACCAATCAGAGTACGGAGCTGCGGTCGGCAACGCCTATATAACACAACAAGTGTCTGGCAGAGTTGTTAGATCGGTTACTGCTGCTACAATGGCAGGTCATCGAGATTTAAGTGAGTTTGAACGTGGTGTTATAGTCGGCGCACGAGAGATGGGACATAGCATCTCCGAGGTAGCGATGAAATTTGGATTTTCACGTACGACCATTTCACGAGTGTACCGTATATCGGGAATCCGGTAAAAAATAAAATATACGACATCGCTGCGGCCGGAAAAAGATCATGCAAGAACGGGACTGACGAGAATCATTAAACGTGACAGACGTTCAACCCTTCCGCAAATTGCTGCAGATTTCAATGCTGGGCCATCAACAAGTGTCAGCGTGCGAACCATTCAACGAAACATCATCGATATGGGCTGTCGGAGCCGAAGGCGCACTCGTGTACCCTGGATGACTGCACGACACAAAGCTTTACGCCTCGCCTGGGTCCGACAACACTGACATTAGACTGTTGAGGACTGGAAACACGTTGCCTGGTCTGACGAGTCTCGGTTCCAATTGCTTCGAGCTGATGGACGTGTACGGGTATGGAGACAACCTCATGAATCCATGGACCCTACATGTCAACAGGGGACTGTTCAAGCTGGTGGAGGCTCTGTGATGGTATGGGGCGTGTGCAGTTGGCGTGATATGGGACCCCTGATACGTCTAAATACGACTCTGACAGGTGACAGGTACGTAAGCATCCTGTCTGATCACCTGAACCCATTCATGTCCATTGCGCATTCCGACGGACTTGGACAATTTCAGCAGGACAATGCGACACGCCACACGTCCAGAATTGCTACAAAGTGGCTCCAGGAATACTCTTCTGACTTTAGACACATCCACTGGCCACCTAAATCCACAGACATGAACATTATTGAACATATCTGGGATGCCTTGCAACGTGCTGTTCTGGAGGAGAGATCTCCACCCTCTCTTACTCCTACAGATTTATGGACAACCCTACAGGGTTCATGGTGTCAATTACCTCCAGCACTACAGCAGACATTAGTCGAGTCCGTGCCACGTAGTGTTGCGGCACTTCTACGGGCTCGCGGGGGCCCTACACGATATTAGGCAGGTGTACCAGTTTTTTTAGCTCTTCAGTGTATATATGTTAATGTGTTAATGCATGCTATTTTCAGGGTCGTCCCTATCAGACACGGTCAAGTTGTGAAAGTTACAGCGGGGTTAGAGGCATCTTAACAATTTCGGGGCCCTTTAGCGCCGATATTGTGTAAAAGAGGGGAAATCGCATCCAAAAATTCCTACATTATCACAAAATATACGAGAATGCTGAAGAATATTCAAACAAAAATATGCACACAATCAAATGTCAATTAAAAAAACAAATAATAATGAAAATTTTGAACTCGAATATAGTTTTCAATCGATGAAATAAATAATTTCTTAATTGAAATTAGGACCCTTTGAAAGAATTTGTCTGAAGACTAATGAAAATTCAGAATCTATGAATGGAAAATAAGAAAAACAGTTGACAGAGATAGAGAGATAATTTCGGCACCCATGAAACTTCATAATAAATAGAAGAAATAATTCCAGGATTGATATAATTTATAATAAATAGAAGAAATAATTCCAGGATTGATATAATTTATAATAAATAGAAGAAATAATTCCAGGATTGATATAATTTATAATAAATAGAAGAAATAATTCCAGGATTGATATAATTTATAATAAATGAAAGGAATAATTCTAAAATTGATGAAAGATTCAGAGTTTATGAAAATTTAGAATTTCAGAATTTCAGAATTGATGAAAATTTAGAATTTCAGAATTTCAGAATTGATGAAAATTTAGAATTTCAGAATTTCAGAATTGATGAAAATTTAGAATTTCAGAATTTCAGAATTGATGAAAATTTAGAATTTCAGAATTGATGAAAATTCAGAATTTCAGAATTGATGAAAATTTAGAATTTCAGAATTGATGAAAATTCAGAATTGATGGAAATTCAGAATTGATGGAAATTCAGAACTGATGGAAATTCAAAATTGATGAAAAAAAAAAACAATTTCAGAATTGATGAAAAAAAAAACAATTTCAGAATTGATGAAAAAAAAAACAATTTCAGAATTTTGATGAAAATTCAGAATCCTTAAGGGCAGCTCTGGTTACTTTTTTCTGGGAGGACTAGAGGTTTACTCAGGGTTATAAAGCGTTCAATTTTTTATGGAAGCTGCAGGAGTTCATTCCTGAGCCAAATAATAGTTCACACGAAATTTTTCGATCGCAATTGCTTTTTGTTAAATTTTTAACGAGAATTTTTCGTATTTTCATAATATTTATTTTTTTTAATTTCACATACCTATTTTCGATTTATTAAAAATCTCAATCTCAGGTTTTAATTTTGATAATTAAATAGCTGAGAATTTAATTTCCTAGATTTTAGTTTTTTTTTGGCCAAAATCTATTCAATGGTAAAATTACATGGAATAAATTTTGCAAATTAGTTTAGTATTCACAAATAGTTGAAATAGAAAAGTTTGAAAGTGTTTACCTGTAATATTTTATCAATTTTTGTTAGAAAGTTTTACGTGATGAGGGGGAAAAAATGTTTTTTATTAAATTAGTAATCAAAATGTATATCGGCAATAGAGATGGCGGTGAACAGGAAATTTTTCATGAACTCAATTTTGCAGGTCTCTGTAATCAGTGAGCAAGACGAATAACTCATTAGCTAAACAATCGGTCTTTTCCAGAAAATTCTAAGGGGGAAAAAAGAGCACAAATCATCCAATAATATAGAAATAAAGTATTTTGAAATATTTAATGAAAATTCCATCAAACATTCATCGATCTCAATTTAGCGCCTCTGAACATATTTTTCTATGATACCACAAGAAGAAAAATACGTTTGGGTTTTGACTGAAATAGCGAAATTTCGCCATTATTTCTTTTACAAAGATAACCTAATTGCATCATTTCATAATTCAATACTGCTTGCAACTATTGCCTTCGATAGTGTATCGTTCCTTGTTGTTTGTTTGTTCAACCATTTGTTTCAGTTTCATTTCTACATGGGAAATTGCCACTGGTGAAAGTAAGTGATACATGTAAAACGACTTCATCTCACACGAACGGTCGAACGATTATAATGGACAGCCAGACTGAATATCCAGGCAGGACTGTGAGATGAATATCCAGGCAGGACTGAGATGAATATCCAGCCAGGATTGAGATGAATAGACAAGCATGACTGAGATGAATATCCAGCCAGGATTGCGGCAAATATCCAGCCAGAACAGAGATGAATAGCCAGGTTGGACTGACCGAGATGAATAGCCAGGCAGGACTGAGATGAACATCCAGCCAGGATTGCGATGAATAGCCAGCCAGGACAGATGAATAGCCAGGTTGGACTGACTGAGATGAATAGTCAGACAGGACTGAGATGAATTGCCAAATCAAATTGAAGAAGGATTCTGAAAAACAAAGTAATATATTAAATTGATAAGCTGTATAATGATCCCTGTCTCAATCTAAGTATTCTGATATTAGAAAAAACAGTTTTTTTACTCTTAAAACTTTGCCATAGCTTCTAATAAAACCACCGAATTGCATCGTTGGTGGCATAATATATATATTACAGTAGAAACACTTCTTAAAGGTCTTCCCGCAGATAAGGCTACCCTTCTCTCTCTCTCTCTCTCTCTTTTACGTTCAAATAATAACTTCCCGGGGCAAACCTTCGAGAAGCGATTTCTTTAAATGATTTATACAAACTGCTTCGATGCAATGAGCCCCTGAGAAAAGCAGAAATAATGGAGGCCCCATTATGTAACAAGAGTCAAAGGCGTTTGGTTGGTCATTGGCGTGGGTGTTATTATTCAAATTTTGAGGTCCCCAATATATTTTGGGCGCTTGCTTGTAAAGGCCAAAATGAGGCCATGGGTTTGCAACATGTTTGATAAAGTAGGATAATATAGACACTAGACTTTATTCACGTTGGAAATAGAGCTTTCACACTCATACACATCTTACACCATGCATGCTCATTCCATGACCCACGGATTAAATGTGTCCCTCGGAGTCATCTGATGTGGCCCGTGACCCAAAACTTCATTTTGTGAAAATGTACCAAGTGGCTCATTTCCAGATCACTTAAGTTATCCGCGGCAGTTATATTAAGTTATATTTTCAGATCGAACTATTCGTCGGAGTATAATTTTAATTACGCTGATACACATGATCAAAACTCTCAGACTTACCTTAAAATATATCATAATCGAACACCATGAGCAATTTCTAATAGCCACATCAAGTTGTAGTTTCGTCGAGACTTTCAGGTAGTATTCGAAAGAGGTAAAGACAGAGAAACTGAGGTAAACAAGCCACACAGATGTCTCTTAACTTGGACAAATAAAACTTATCATTTGTTTAATTTTTCCGAATGATAATAGGGTAGTTTTTTTTTAAAAAAACAATTAATATTCATAGTTATAAATATTGATAATATTTTAATGATACTTAAATTAAAATTTGATATTGAAACATTTTTCAAAAAATAAAAAAAAAGATAGCAGAAAGTGGAGAAATTACATCGTTTACAGAAGCAATTATAAGGAATAAGAATAATCGAAAATAGTATCGCTTTACAGGTAAAATCTTCCTGAGAAAATGGTTGCAAATTCAGCTAAATAGTGTACGGAAGGGCAGGTAAACGAATGTTTTTTGTATACAATTTAGAAAGCGGTGATGTGCATGTATCGCGATGTTTGATTGCCGAATGATGGAAAATTAAACTATTTATATATATGTTCTTAATAGTTTTTAGAACCATGAGGAAAAAAATTTGGTTCAAAAATGACGTAAATTATATTATTGGAAAGAGAAACATTAATAATTACTTTTCAACAGATATTGCAGAAATGTATCAGAAAGGGCATAACAAAAACGATATTTTAATGTACTGGAAAAATATTGAAATAAAAAAAAATAAACGCCTCTCTTTCCAAAAATTTTATGGAAGATCAAAATTTAGAAATAGTGCAAAAATGAGAAAGTAAATAGCTGTTGCATAATTAGTTTGTTCTAGATGAAAATAATGCTGCAAATAGGCTTTAGAGCCTTCAAACCGTCTTATTCTGACCACCGGGACAATAGCATCAGCATCGCCGATATCAGCCTCAGGTGTTTCTGAAATGGTTGGAATGTTACCAGAAAGAAAATAGATTTATATGATATCTGCTTTGATTTATTTTTCATTAGGTGAAATGAGGAAAATGATTGGCTTGTTGGAAGATGAAAGTAAAAATGAAAAAGGAAAGAAGAAAGAATCTTTTCATCCATCCTTGCACGGTTCCTGGAATTGCAGGAAAAGGAAATCAGGAAAAGAGTTCTTGTCAACGTTTAATGCAGCAAAAACAAATTATGCAGATATCTATTTGATACATACAGGAAGTGATATATACATAGGAATGTCCCTTTATTTGAGAATAACTTGAAAGCAGTATATCTTAGAGCCATACTTTCGGTTAAACAAAGCATCGAACTAACATGCAGACCTCAAATACGTCTCACACATTTATTTATTTTATTTATTTATTTAAAATACAAAGCTACAGGTTTAAACTCAATTACAGCTTGCAGTAAAAATAAAATTTAGCACAGAATAGAAAAAAAACGGCATGATAAAGTACACAAAAGACAAATAAAAAATATAAAAATTACGCAAAATACAAAAATTCTATACAAAGATATATACAACGCAATCACAGCAAAAATCTTCTAAAGTCGGTAACAGACGAATGAAAAATATCCAGATGTTGAGGAAGCGCATTGTAAAATTCGGAAAATATTTTTACAGCACAGTAATTACCAATATTAGTATTGAATGATTTGACGGCAAATAAGTACAAGTACAAGTACACTGTACTTGTACTTGTAAGTAATTAGATCTTGTATTGTGGCACTTAATATTGAAAAATATTTCGTTAAGAACGGGTATGCAATCAATTTGGTTAGTCAACAGTTTTTTGAAAAAAATAACGAGCAAGTACTCTCTGCGTTTTTGTAAGCTAATGGCATCGAAACTGTTTCGTAGATGAGTGACAGATAGAATATTGTTATAAGGACCATGTTTTTTAAAATATAAATTCCTTAGAAAATTGTTTTGAATAATTTCAAAACTCATAATATGGCAAGTGTGAAATGGGTTCCAGGTATACAAATACAACGCCATAACAGGCAAATTGCCCAACGAGGTGGCTGACTTAAGAACGTCATGGATCCCCGAGCCATTTTTTGGAGGCCCTACCTACTACTGCTACGTCACACATGCACCCCGCCCAATATCGATTTGAAGAATCGTTTTTTGTAATATCGATTCGAAGATTTTAGCCCGGTTTGACTGATGTCAGGGGCCGGTGTCGGAGCTCGGCCTGGCGGTTGCGAAACGCTGCTCTGTTGTCGCCATCATCACGACTGCTGAAGTAGATTTTCAAGAAATTTTGCACTGGCAAGTTTTTAAAAGTGTTCATATTGATTAGTGTGAATAGTAATAATTCGAAACTAAACACAAAGTACATCAAAAGCTTTGCACTTTATTGCGATGCGCTCATTATTTAGCAAGCCTTTCTGTTCGGTTAAGTGGAACGCTATTTTTTTCCAAGATGTGAGTCGGGCAATATGGGATACACAAGAATCCGGACTACCCGGTCTAATGTGGCGGAAGAGTGGGCCAGATAACAGAAAATCCGGATAGGCCGGAGTTCTATAAATACTCACTCTTCTTCTCTCTCTCTATGTATCTCTATCTTTACTTTATTTCTCACCCTCACCATACCATTAAAAACACCATTTCAATACCAATAACCGCTGCTATTCATATTTTGTCCAAGAATATATATATTATTACGAACATTATATAAGTAGTCCTTATTAATAATTTATTATGTCATTTTTGCCTGTAAATATTCATTATATTATGTAAAAATGAAAGTTAATGAAAGTTAATATCGCCAAATTGGCAACCAAATTGGTTGAGTCGCCATTCCCCAGGAGGAGACTATGTGCCATCCCTTTGTGTCCGTTCCTTGTCATCATAACTTTTTTTTTTAAACCAGAAATCGAAAGCTGAGATGTGTGAGGCTACCTTTAGTAAAATCCCTAGCGCCTTAAGCAAAGTATAAGGGGAAAAAAACATCAAGGAAAAACCTCAAAAAATGGCACAAATTAACCCCAGTTTACGGTCTAAACTGAATTGACATTAATTTTTTATTATTCATTCGAATGAATCATTAATTTATCCATTTAATAAAGAAAAATTGTTTTTCCACAATTTTCAACAACGCAATTGAAATTCCGAATTTCTAAGAAGAGAAAAAATATCCAGTCTTGGTATTTAGAGTTTAAAATATACGATATTAGAGTTTAATTGATTCAATCGAATCAATTAAATTACTTCGAAGTAAATAAATTTGGAATAAAATTATTAAATTTGTATCAAAAAAATAATTCCTTAAAATTATAGAATTGAACATCATAAATACGAAATTCCAATGAATACTCATTTTGCATTCATGGGGGCTTTAAATAACAAAAAATATGAAAACTCAACAATAACAAATCGATATTATTAAGATAAGATTAATTATCAAAAGAGATTATTAATAACTTACCAGTAATCTTGATTAACTAGCAAATTATTTTTTGTTATAAAAAGAGTTTGAATAAAACAATAAAATTCCGAGGTAACGATATATTCGCTGGTGAAATTAGACGGAGGTTCGTTCCGATCTGAACTCATCGAGTGAATGGAGTCGACTCCACAAGTCGCTTGAATTTATATTCGCCTGGAAATACATGTAATCACGTGATTGGCGCTGAGCATTAGAGAAGGGAAGAAGAAATGTCTCGAATATTCTAGAACAAGGAAATTATCGGTGCCTTTTCCGTGTAGACAGTGACTGATCACGTGACTAAATAAAGCTGCGCGCGCGCGCACACACACATTCGTACTCATAAATGCATTTTATGAAGACGGTATAAGGATGTACAGTAAAACCTCTCTTAACGGTCGCTCCAACGGTCAGAGTTTGGCGACTCTGATACCAGTTTATCTGATTGTGCTCGTATATTTTACATTATTTCACGCTGTTTAACATGACTTTTACTAGTAAATCCTCGCTTTATTATCACTAAGAGAAAAGATTCCGAACAGAAAAAAAAAAAAGAGGTAATCGGATGCAGTGAATACCGCAAATGAACACAATGTCGGGAGGACACAATATATGACACATTTTGCTGCAAAAGAAATATTGGCAAGGGAAAATGGCTGAGAAAATTGGGAGAAATAAATTTCCGAAGAACTTGCCATAGATGTGCATGATTGGTTGGTTTCAACAAAAAAAGCAAGAATTTACCTGTCTCTGACACAAATTCTACAAGAAGGAGCTCGAGAAGCTGCACAGGAACTCGGACTCATCAACTTCAAAGCTTCAAATGGTTGGTTGAGTCGTTTTTGTGTGCTTTACGAAATTTTATTGAACAAATAAATTGTGCGGTGAATCTGCTGATGCCAATGATGAAGTGTGCGAAGAATGGAGGGAAAAAATTTCCAAAAATTATCGAGGGACATTCAACCAATGATAAATACCGGGGTGGCCAACAGCTTTGACGAGATATTTCGGTATTGCCGCTGAAAGGGTTAAAAAATAGAACATGCAACGGATTATTACATAAATATTTTCAAGCAAATTTACATCAACTTGATCGAATGCGTGTTGTATGTCTTTCCTGGTTATGTATATAAATGTAGAATAGTTCAATCATCGCATTGTGGGGTGGAAAACGGTATATTTGCCGCAAATGTGAAAATACACGTATATTTGCTTCAGCATATCAAAATATTTTCCTCACTTATCCTCCTAAGCAAATTCACTTGGCAAAAGTTTTTGTCAGAAACGCATTCCATTCTGTTTTTTTACCCAATAAATTTGACCAGAAAATGATAAAATTTGAATGGAAGAGAAGAAATGGCGGGTAGCTGAAATTTTCGTAGGAGAGAAATGCCGAACTGAAATTTAAAATACCGTGTTACCCCGCATTAGCTGACGTGCTGTAAAAATCGGGGGACACCAGCTTTTTGAGTGTTGGTTCATTCCCGTCATGCCGGGAAAAGCGAGGTTGAAGGAACATTCAAAAGAATGATGCAATTCATATTAAGTACTGAATAACTAAGCCAAGTTTTTAAAATTTTGTAGCCGCTACCTAAATTCAACAGAAAGATCAACCTCGCGACCCATGAGTCCATTCGAATTTAAAAAAGCTTATCACATATTTCTAAGATCGGGATTGCACCATAAAAGCTTTACGAGTTCTACCATGAAACTTGAAAAATGCTACCAATAAGTGTATTGGTTACATTCGAGACAATGTTAGAGCCAGAAACTTGAATCAAACAAATTACTGAAAACTCCCACAAATTCTGGAATAATTTATTTTTTGTAAATCCTGAATTTGTATTAATTTTAGAATTATTTCTCTCATTAATTTTCAATTTTCGCCATTATTTCTTTCGGTCATTCTTGCATTATTTTCATAAATTTTTGCAATATTTTCATCAATTCTTGCGATATTTCCATCAATTCTTGCAATACTTTCATTAATTCTTACAATACTTTCATTAATTCTTACAATACTTTCATTAATTCTTACAATACTTTCATTAATTCTTACAATACTTTCATTAATTCTTACAATACTTTCATTAATTCTCACAATATTTTCTTCAATGTCCACAATATTTTCAACAATGCTCGCAATCTTTTCATGAATTTTTGCAATATTTCCATGAATTTTTGCAATATTTCCATGAATTTTTGCAATATTTCCATGAATTTCTGAAATATTTCCATGAATTTTTGCAATAGTTCCATCAATGCTCGCAATATTTTCATCAATTCCCGCAATATTTTCATCAATGCTCGCAATATTTTCATCAATTCCCGCAATATTTTCATCAATGCTCGCAATATTTTCATCAATTCCCGCAATATTTTCATCAATTCTCGCAATGTTTTCATTAATTCTCGCAATATTTTCTTCAATTCTTGCATTATTTTTTTCTCTAAACAAATGTTTTTACTCATTCTGGAATTATGAATTTCTTCCATCAATTTCAAATTCTTATCAATTCTGTGAATTTTCATTTATTTCCATTCGGGGTGCGCATAATTTTGCGTACATATTTTAAGCATTCTGTAATCTATCTTCTATATATATATATAAAATTGATTTTCTGTGTGTCTGTGTGTCTGTGTGTGTGTATGTTCTCTATACAAATCTACAATTTTAGATCGATCGTCGCCAAATTTTGCATATATACCAAATGCGACCCGACTTGAACGATAGGCTACTTTAAAATTTCGTCAGACCAGGGCAAATGCCCCAAATGGGCAAAAAACTGTCTGGCAACAATGGTTTTTGGGCCTCAACAATCACTTTCCGAACGTTTACTTTGGTTACCGTGGTTCCCTAGCAATGCGTTTCAGACGTGTATATGCCTTTACAACGGTTTGTCACTTCTTTAATCCTGTTAGTATATGTATGATAGTTTATGCCTTTATAATGGTTTGCCACATTTTCAATATACTCTCAGTAATGAGGCTTTTTGAATAGACGTCATAATCATCATCAGCATCGCTTTGAAAGTCAGGAAAAGGGTGATCCTCATAGAAATCAGTGCTAAAATTGTCGATTTTACTGTAGAAATGCGGAAATTTGTTGAGGTTTTCCGCCCCATCAATAATTTTAAAAATTGTATTGAATTCTCGATTTTTGAAATATTCAGTTCGCTTAGAGATATACGAAGCCCAGGAGATTAAATATGAAGTAATTAGCCAAACCTATACTTTTGAGTTGGATATTCGAGCAATATCATTGATTTCATTTATATCTTCTCAAGTATGAAAATTAATGCCTCCATATTGTCTCTTTTGATATTTATTTGCATAAATTCATGTGGGTTAGGATATTTTAAAATTAGTTATGAGCCCGTGAAAAGTGCATCGAAAAAATTCCACAGCTTTAACTAAGGATTTTTGGAAGCTGGAACAGACAGATGGATAACTTAAAGTTCGGGGGGGGGGGGTCGAAATACCTAGCGCCCCTTAAAAAAAGAAAAATATATATTCATTTCTACGTTTCTGTGTAAATCTAGATTTGTTTATTTCATGAATCGCGCAGGTCGCCATATTGGTTTACTTGGACACGGTTTGTATGTCCCTCAAGAAAAAGAGAGGGAGATATCATGTGATCCAAAAAAAGCCTCATTGAAGAAAACCCGGGCAGCGCCGGGTATTATAGCTAGTGATATTATAATTTTTGAATACAGAGTTGTTCCCGAAAATTTCACTAGAGCAAAGGTTTCTAGCGTTGAGTTTATAGCGGAATCCTCGATGACAATTAGGTTGTTCTACGGAACACAAACAAATTTTTGAATATTTCTCCAAAAAACAGTCTGTTTCCAGATGCACGTTTATGGTTTCACCGCATGTGGGCTACACGAATTTTGCCGCTCTATCTCTCTCTCTTCCTATTCTAGTCTAATTTTCTTGACTATTCTTTCCTCGAATTCGCCACTCTATGCTATAACCCATTTGACCCCGCCCCCTAACTCCTGCAAATAAACCTGAGTGAGTCACTCTGTTGTTCAATCACACACTCTTTTGGTCACTCATGTGATGCTCACTGTTTTGGTCATTCACATGCTTACATAGTTTTAGTCACTTACACACGTTCTATATAACTCTTCTGGCCGCTCACTGACACGATTCCTTGATTAATAGGGCACTCTTTTGGTCGCTCACCAAAACAGTTCCTTGCTTCACGGGTCACTCTTGATCATTAGCATATTCACAGATGCTTTAGGTCGTAGTTTCCCAAACTTCCCATTCCATCGTACCCTTCTTTAGAAATTATTTTTCCTTCATCGCCCCATAACTTAAGTGAACCCATAGGATCCTATGTTAAATCCATAGTTTCTGTCGCCTCCGTGGACCATTCCATCTCCCACCAGGGGCGATATTGACGAATTTGGGAAACACTGATCTAGGTCATTCCTTTTGGTCATTCAGATGCTTGCACTAAGTCACTCTTTTTTTTTTAGTTTTACACATTAGCATACATAGTTAGCAAGTTTACACATTCTCCAGGTCATTAACGTACTTTCACCCTCTCTAGGTCCTGGTCCCTTGCTCTGTATATCACTGTTTTGGGGATTCACAAGCCTGTTCACGCTCTAAGTTAATCTTTTGCTCCCTCACGGGCTTGCAAACATCCTATTTCATTCTTTTGGTCATTCGCTAACCTAGTCTATTGCTGTTTGGGCAGAGACGAATTTATTGAGATTTATACAAATTTTGCAGTCCTTCTCCTACTCTCCAGCTGAGGTCCTCGCCTGGACAACGCGGGTGGGTCCGGCCCTCCTCTTTCTAACCAGATCATGGCTCGGCACTCTTTCTCAATGAAGAGATTTCAGATGGTGGTCTAAGACTCGGAAAATGTGCATGCATGTGTTGTGAACCTAATGTGAATCTCATTTCTGTGTAATGCTTGTAATAGTGCTGCCATCAATTTATCAAACTATGAGTGAAGTGTAATGATTGAATAATTGTACCGTTGTGCAGGCCTGTTGTTTTCTGTGGCGAGACTTTCTAACGGTGAGATCGGTTTGCATTCGCGCTTTGAAGATACGAACCACAGGAACCCAACTTCAGCCGAACACCACTGTGTAATCCCGTAGGACCGGAGATGATTCTCGTAATTTTTTTTATTCCTGACTTGGGGGCCTGGCTTTCAAGAGCCTGACTTGGGGGGGGGGGCAGAGATCTCAGCCTAGTGACCATACTGCAAGATGGTAGGGGTCTCCGTGCCATGCCCAATTGAACTCTGTCTTCCTACTGTAAGTCATATTCACGAATCAAGTGCTTTGATTATAACCATCACCGTAAGAAAAGCCTCCATACAAGAATTCTGACACATGCTTCAGCTGAATGCCAATCATTGAAATATGGGAGTCACTTAGTTGTTCAATCACACACTCTTTTGGTCACTCACGTTCTTGCTCACTGTTTTAGTCATTCACATGCTTACATAGTTTTAGTCACTTACACACGCTCTATAGATATCCTGTGTGGATATCTCCCGAGTACGAAATCAAGTATTTATTCTCAATGGTTTTATAGAGCACCATGACTTCTACAAGAGTAGGGCTCGCGGGGTTCTAGCACGAGCGCCCGGGACAAATCTCATTATTATTTTTTTTACACTATAAACTCAATACAGAGGAGGCCCCCAACAAACATTTCGGTGTCGGGGGAGGGGCAGATTAAGGATTTGAGGGGGCATAATGAGCACGGCGTTGTTCGCAGGGAAAGAAAAAATATTATTCCTACATAAAAATGCGCCCTCTAACTTTGTTTTCTTCAGATGTGGCAAATTTTGTCCTTTATTTCACCTACACTGACCTGCTTCTCTGGGTACAGAATTTCGATATATGTTGCAGATTAAAAAAAAACAAAAAAAAAATAGCATGTTACCCACTCATACAATATAGGGCGTTGTTTTCTGCGTTGTTTTCTCAACATTTTATTCACCATGAAAAAAATGGTGTCGTTCTTAGTCTCACTTTTGTCCTTAACCAGCAAAGGGGAGAAAAATAAATATTTTATCAGCCAAAACATGGCATGTCTAGAAAATAACCTATCGAGTAGCCT
This sequence comes from Pholcus phalangioides, assembly GCF_987345545.1. Taxonomy (NCBI): domain Eukaryota; kingdom Metazoa; phylum Arthropoda; class Arachnida; order Araneae; family Pholcidae; genus Pholcus; species Pholcus phalangioides. The sequence continues at coordinate 9,877,705 of NW_028301612.1, read as the reverse complement.
ACTCACAGTATGTATTATAATGCAAAATATCATTTAATTCGAACATCTTCTGCCACCTACCAAGTAAAAACACAACTGATATGATTCGAGTTGGTGACGGGTTTTCGATAAATTTATTGTGTGAAAAAAAAAAAAAAAAGATATGGTATTAGTAAGTACTTTATAAGTGATGGCATTAACTAAATTATTAACTTTGCCATGAAATTCAAAAAGTTAATGGTGACGAAAAGTAACATAACACCAGTCACTCTATAAATGAATTTCAGTTTCCTGCAATGCGTTGCCAATTGCAATCGCGGAACCACCGTAATCCATACACACCTGAACCATGAGGACTTGGTGTTCTTGCCCCCTCCCCAATAAACTTTGTAAGAGGACTTGTTCCCATCCCACCCCTTCCAAGAATTCCTTGGTATACAATATAATTGTATTATACAGTGCACGTGTTCACCATGCAGACGATCCCAAATCTTGCACTCATACGAACGTCCAGCAACTATGTCCAGAGATGAAAAACCACCACCAGACCAACCGTGACCCCCGCTCTGTCCCCGTAGGGGGTATAAGCTGGTCCGTCTCAGGAGACGTGGGCCACGGTGGAAAAATCCAACGACATCCAAGACCAGCAAATCGCACACACCTACACCTAGTCACACAGCCACAAGCCAACCAGCAGCAGGACGACCCATACAACTTCACCCCTCACCACACACACACGTCCCCACTGGTACATGAAATGATATCAATAGATATGGGGGAGCATGAGCAGGTGCACAGACGCACATCGCCTGCAGGCCACGAGTGGGGCCCACGGAAACTAGTTACACAAGTTATATATTTATACACATATGAGCATAGACAACAATGCAATTATGACAAAATACAAAAGAATTGCGAATGATACATGGTGATCATAGATGCAACAAATACAACATACAAAATCAAAAAAAAATAAATGAAAAAAATCCAAATAGGTTAAAAACATTTGATGTGTGCAAACAAAAATACAAATATTACGAAGGATCGACCGAACACAATATACGCCAAAAACTCTGTAAAAGTTTTGTCTAAAATTCGAGAATTACACTTGCTTCATGAACACATTCAAAATCACTTTCCAATAAAACTTTGACAAAGGTTACTCATGATACAACTACAGAACACTGACACAACGGAAATGTTTGCAAATTAAATGCATCGAAATATGTTCAAAATTAGAACCATTTCGCAGAACGTTTGAAAGATCGACAAAAACGTAAATGTGGGACAAAAACTTTGTACATAAGATTTGGTTGACAATTCAGAAATTACATATTCGAATAAGAAATGCTACGGAACTTAGGAAGAGAGTTGCCAGTGTTCATGACAAATCATTTCACCCGCGACGGAAATCGGCCGAATGTCAGTGTCCGTGTGGGTACCGACTGTTTATGGCAAGAAATCTTCATCAGAATTTGACGAGGAGTCAGCATCCGGATCTGTCAGTTGACACCTCAGATATGTTGGAATAACGGAGTCATGATTGTCTTCAATGAAACGAACTAGTTTGGCAATTTGCTGACAGCAGGACTTTTTCTGAAGAAGATGTTGATCTTCTGAAGAGATGAAAAACCGAACAGAAACACATTGAATGGAAAGTCATCACATAATTCCTATTTTAAGAGTGTTTACCATACTAAATATTGGTTTGACAGCGTACGAAACCATCATTGATAAGAAAAAGATTGTTTAAAAATTGGAGAGAAGGTTGAAAAAAATTCAAGAGAATATCTTTAATATTTGAAAAGTAGAATAAGGTTTTTTTTTAATATTTGAATTCGTTCGAGTGCCACTTGTGGCACGCTTGCCGCGGGTTGACCACCCCCTTCTCTAGGTAACTTTTTTCGTCCCTCGCTCACTTCGTCATCCTTTTGGTTACTCATATGCTTGCACGGTATCTATAGTCTGTTTCAGGTTAACTTTGCAGTGAAGAGAAAGGTAGAGAGTGTATTCCTTCGCCGCAAAATATAGTTCTCATAAATCAGAGGTTCACGATGATCCTTTATACAGAATATTTAAATTTTTTCTATGATTTTGAAAAAAATACTGAAAAAATATCGTTTTCAACCGATGTTTACTTGTTTAAAATCTTTAAATTATAAAAAATATTCGTTAATATTATTAAAAATCCATGGCAATGGCAACGACATTCTGGCGCGATATCCTAAAAATTTTCCCCGCCAATATCACTGTCGTGTTTTTTCCGTCACACAATTATATGCTGTATATACATTTTTTTTTTCGTTATTAGGTTGAATTTTTCATAACGATACAATTTTTCATTCAGTTTTACATGCAGTTTATAAGCTTGCATAAAAGCGAATATTCAATCAGTTTTATTTTCTCCCAAAAATAGGCTTCAGTGATTTCAGATATTCACTCATAGATTACAAGAAGTGTTTCTCTTCCTCGAGAGTGCCGATACTATCGTGAGAGGCCCTCTATGGGTGCAGAAGTTTTGATATTTGGTCCTCCTTTTTTTTAATTATTTGTTTTTTGCCATGTTTATGGGATAGTTTTAGTTTCCGATCACGGAGAGTGTTGACACGAGTCGCGTCTTCCACTCACACGAACGGACGCCATCTTTTACCCACCTGTTTCTCCAGATGCCCCTTGCCTTTACTGTATCTTCAGATAAAATAAGTGAGAGAGAGAGAGGTCCACAGTGGTTTGGGCTTTCATCATTTATGTGGCAGTTGTATCTTTATTTTTACCGGAGATAGCCACGCGAAAGTTCTCTGCTCTTCTATTCCTGAATACTACATTTTTGGTTTTTGAATACTCGCTGTAAAAAAAACTCGATAAGAATCATCCGTAATAACCATGCGCAGCACATCAACCGTAAGAAAATACTCAAACTGTCGTGAAAACAAGTGACATCGACGTATACCGTTCGGGAAAGGGGGGAGGTCGAGCGACAGAAATTTCGGCAAGCAAAGTGAGTAAAAAATTCTAAACTTTTCCGTATCATTATTATTATTTGGTGCTATTCTTGCATTTACACATGAAAACAGTTAATCTGCTTCTTCTTAATTTTTTTAATTTTTTTTTTTGATTGGCTTCAAAAATTTTATTTAAAATTAGTTTTTTCCATATAAATTGAAGAAAAAATTAAAAATCCCCAAGTTTTTTTGAGAGCCATGGTTAATATACAGTATTTTAAAATTATGCGTTGCTTTCATAATACTGTTTGGATTTTTTTTGTAAATAAATTTCAACTAAGGGAAGGGAAATATTGCAGAAAAATATTACTATGTTTTTTGAAATTTTTAGTGTTACTTACGGCACATCAATGAAGAGTAAGTGACACGCTGATAGAAGATAATTATTTTTTCTAAATTTTAAAACACTTTCTAATCAAAAAACAAAACAAATGATTTCAAAAACCTCACTTTAATTTCTGAAAGTATCGGCAATGGTTTTTTTTAAATTCTATAATTATTACTAATTTATCTGTACAATTACGTTACACGTAAAAAAAACATTTTTCTCAGTGAGATTGGCGAGAATCGGCCATTCCTTACCAAGGTCGCGCGAAAGATACATTGGTTAAGAGGCTTCGAGCATCATAGCAACGAGTGATGCGGTTCCCTCGTAGCTTCCCCTTCACTGCAAAGTTAAACTGAAACGGACTATAGGTCAGGCATTCAACTGGTCTGGACCTTTTTTTTAAATGGCACTGTCGCATTGAAATTCAAAACAAAGAACAGATTTGCGAGTAACAGAAAAATTTTCATCTTTGAAAGCTCTTCGGTTTCCGAGATTTTTATAAGTGAGGCTAACCATATGCCCCCCCCCCCCCCTATTTGCCAATACATTCACGTATTTTCGCGTCATTTAGGATGTCTTGACTATTTTTCATTCTTGGTTGAAATATTTTTTCGTTTGTTTGTAGAATTCATTTGAATTGACTACACTTGCGGGGAAGTGCTTGCCTTCCCGACAATGGCGTTTCTTTGTTGATTTTAGTAATAATTTTCAACATTTTTTTGGGTTTATCATCAGTCAGTTCCACCATACAGAACAAGTGTGGCGCCATTGCTAAGATAATTTTTCCAGAGAAATTGATACTTCAAAAACTATTATAAATACTCAAAATTAGAGGGGAGAACATAAAACGGAATAATATAGTTCCCCCGACATTAATTTTCAATTTTTTTAGTAATTTTTAGGATTTTTTTTTATATTCTGTATGTTGTATAACCCAAGTACGATTCATTAAATATTTATGTGATACCGCGAATTTCTATTGAATACTGTTAATTTTGAAATCTCGTAGTTGATTTTATGAAATAATTTTTTATTTCTAAAAAAAATGACAATCGATCGGTTGGAAAGTCACCAAATGCACCAACAAGTAATTTCCATGATGCTGTTTTTGTTTAATATAAGTAGGTATTGCTCTGATTTCAGCTAATGCATGCGTTTCATTTTTATTTTCACACTGTGTGTCTGATATTTGCAATACTATTATTATACCAAGAAGATCGCCGAACATAATATAAAATTTTACTGATATCCTTCCTAATTTTCTTCTCCATGGAATAGTGATACAAATATGGGATATGTTTAATCAGCACTTTACACTTTAAATGCATACTACTAAAATATTATTTAATTAAAATGTTATTATTAATTTAATGAAATGCATGTGTCATCTTCTGAAATGCTCGAGAAAAAAGTTTTTAATGCCTATGAATGCTTAACATTGATCAAGGAAATTAGAGCAATGTACTTCCAATATTATTTGTCATTAGACGAAGTTCATTATACACATGTGTATTCGTGGTTGAGGTAATGACTTTATCTGAAAAAAATCTGCTTTTAGAATCATGCATGCATAGATTGTGGGAATTCCCGTTTTTCCTCAAAGAAATATGGTCAGCCCACCTATATACCACATCTTGAATATGCGCGCATATCAACCAATCAGAAATCAATTTGTGTTGTCCCATATGAATGAAAGCGAATACATGATTGTGCGCAGTTCTGAAGGCCCTAGACTCTCTTTCGTCACCGTCATGTTTTTTCGTCAATTTCGTCCGCAGTTCAGGCGTGTGAACATCGTGTGTGAATTTGATGTTGTCTAACTTTCCGTTGATTAAACGACTTAGGTTACTTCATGGAGAATTTCAGAAAACGGTAAGCGATAGTTTTGCCACTTCCTTTTTTTCATGTATGTAAAAAAGTTATTGATTCTTTCAAAATGATACGAGAAATTCTTCAATATCTGTGGAAATCCGAATCCCAACTGGTATTGCCTGTTATTATGCAGAGTGTTTCAAAATTCACGTGCGTCATTGTTTATGAATGTTTTTTTTTACGGGATTGGTGCACTGTCTTGGCCTCCCTTGCTTTCTATGGAAAAAATCTTCATTTAAGGAACATTTAATATTTTTCTACTCAACACGTTTTTTTTAAAACTATGGACATTTTTATAAAATTTAACACGAGTTTTTAAGATTTTGATTGGTATTTATTTTTCTCGAAATTTTAACTTCAACAACATGTAACTTTTTTAAAAATCACCAAAATTTACCTCATAAAAATAAAAAAAAATTGTAAAATAATTTTATTAAAAAATCATCGTGTTAAAGTATGTAACACCACAGTGTTGAGAGAGGCACAAAGGTTCAAGACATTTGAACGAGTGGTGTTCGAAAGAACTTTCCTTATCTGGCAAAAAACTTAGTTTTGAGGAAAGAGTATTTTAGTGGAAAACATTAACATACATGAAATACCTGTCAGCAGTTTATATTCAAGTATTTCAAAAACATTTCTGGTACAGGGTAGAACACCAATATGAACGCAGATAAAAAAATTTCATAGTATTTCACAATTAAAAAATTTAAAAATGTGTTTTTCTTTTGGAATTTGCGTGTGCCAGCCCCCTTAATTAAATGAATAAATAATAGAACAAAAACTTATGAATAATTTGATAGGAGTTGTGTGTTCCGGTCGTAATACTGTTACAATGTTTTCGAAGCAAAAGCAAAGGAGCTAATTAAAAATTGAATGAGATAGAGGTCGCAATGCATAACAGGAGGTGGCAATGAACGACAGCAGTCCTTGGTGACACTGTCGTGCATTTCGACCTCTAGCACAATGGATTTTCTATCTGCTTTTTTGCTCTTGCTGTAAAAAACATTGCCACTGTGTTCTGGGGCAACTCGTTCGTTCACAACTGCTCTTTTTTCTGTTATCATTGCACACGCGCATAGTGTGGGGAGGGGGGGGGAGTTTTTTGCTCTGAGGGAGGGTTAGGCATTTAACTTTACCTGTGATATGAACAACATTGCCTTTCTTCGTTTCACGGCGTCACTTCAGCGTTGTTGCTATTGTTAACCTTTCAAGTGGTTTTTAAAATTTTCCTGATCCGCATTATAACTGCCACATTTGAAATTGCGGAACCTTTACAAATTGCCACCTATTTAGAAGTATAATATATATATTTTTTCTGATTGCGAGCTGATATAAATGCTTATGCTGATATAAATGTTTAAAATTTACTCTGCGCATCGTTTTTATTCCCTCTCACTATGATACAAAAACACCTGCAATGACGTGTGTGGTTTTCTAGAAAGAGAAATACTTTTTTTTTTTTTTGGGAAAAAATATTTTTTTATTATTTATTCGATATTTCGTACATTTTGAAAATTCGGATTTTAAAGATTTCTGTCGATAATGCAAAAATTTATCGCTTGCATGCATTTTTTCGCTTCCACGGAGTGCGGTAGCTCGCACTCACTCACTCACTCACACATTCACTCCTAGAGTAGCGTAGATTCTCGGAGTCGTTGTGACGTCACGGGTTCCGAGCCGCAGTGGAATGTTTAATAGGTTTAGTCTTGTGTTAGAGTGAGTATCGGTGAGTATCGATGCGTTGTGTGCGTTTTGCCAATTTATTTAGTAATGTTTAAATATTTCGCCCTCATAAGTTTATAAACATGAGTGACAAACGGAGAAACCACAGCGTTGATACGAACAAAAAGAAATTAATTACTTAAACTTCATACGATCGAAACAAAGATGGAAATAATTAGACGTTCTGGAAACGGTGAATCATTTCCTGCAATCGGCCGTTCGAACGACATAAACAGGTCTACGATATATTGTGCAATTTTGAAAAACAAGAATAAAATTAGGTAATACGTTTTTCTGGAAATATACCTTCAAAGATTGTTGATTTCAAAAGACAGGGCATAGTCATGGATAAAATGGAATTTGCTATCATGGATTGATGATCAACATCAAAACGATATCATTCTTAGTTTTTCAATTATTCAAGCTAATGCAAGTTAGCTTTCATGAAGATTGGAAGACTAGATTAAAAGAAGATTCTAACGTGGTGTAGCGGTATAAAGAAAACACCTGAAAGCAATTCAACACGCCTCATTAACTTGATATTAACTGAATTATGTATATTGTGCAATAAATATTTTAAAATACGTGTACAATTTCCGATGTTTTTTTACATCTCTCTACTTTCGAACATTCAACGTTCGCACACATTTTTAGGAACCAATTATGTGCGATAAGTCGAGGGCCACCTGTATAAATAATGAAATTCTTTCTCTTTTTTTCTCGCTCATTTTCTTACCTATATAACTTGAACAACAGCTGACTCCGCCCACTGGCAGTTGATTGAGCCGCTGTGGTGGTCGAGTGGTCATAGTGACGGACTCGCATCGCGGGGACCCGAAATCGACTATGGCCCCCGCTCTGTCCCTGTCCCCATAGGGGATATAAGTGGGGATCCGGGTTCGAGCCCCACCGTCGCCACAGTGGTAGTTGGATGAAGTTGGTTTCCTGTGGTTCCCAATCTCGAGACGCAAATGCGAGCCGATCTCCCTATTAAAAAGTCTCTCCACATGAATTAATGAACGCCAGAACTTTGCTACTGGACTTATTCCGTTGAAAAGATCTTTTTCAGCCCAGCTTCGTGGCAGAGTCCGGAGCACTATATTTTGTGTCAAAGAAAAAAAACATACAAAATATTTACAATATGTTTTCCCCGGACAATTGGGTACTGTCGCGATTAACAAATTTTGTGGTGATTTCAGACGAGATGTGGTTGGGTGTTTGAGAAAAGTTTCTGGGTTTCGTTAAGACGGATGAATGTACACATCTTAGGACGGAGGTATATTTTAAAATCAATTGGGGGAGGTGGACCCCATGTCATCTCATCTGTTATCTTAAGGCGCGTATACACTAGCGCTCCGATCTTGCAACGCACGACCCTCCTGCAGCGGTTCTAATTCGCTCGTGGGTACACAAACTTCCTTTGTGTTCCTTTCTTTCCTTTGTGTTCGTTGAAAAAACCGATTCCAATTGGGTCCAGTGAAAACAGCTCAAGAATCGTTCACAACACCGTACAAATTATTGAACAACCAATTGCGAATGCTTTCATTGCATGATCCGCGCGCTAGTGTATACGCGCCTTTACACTTGTCATATTATATATGTTACCGGCAAAGTATGAAATCCAGGCATTCTATAGAATGCCTAGGCATTGTATAGAATGCCTGGTCGTTTCAGGCAAAGTATGAAATACCGGTTTTATTCTATACTTTGCCTAGGCATTCTATAGAATGACTAGTCATTCTATAGAATGCCTAAACACAATCCAGGCAAAGTATGAAATATCTTCTTCCAACAAATCTCTTTAGGGGCGGTATAAAATATTACATAAAATTAAAATTTCGCAGAATTTTCTTTTTTTTTCCGGAAACGTTTCCCTTTCGTTCTCGTGAAAAAGGATCTGTTGAGGGGCGGTATAAAATATTACAATTTCGCAGAATTTTCGTCATTTTTTCCCGGAAACGTTTGCCTTTCGCTCTCGTGAAAAAGGATCTGTGGAGGGGCGGTATAAAATATTACAATTTCTTCGAATTAATATTTCGCAGAATTTTCGTCATTTTTTCCCGGAAAAGTTTCCCTTTCGCTCTCGTGGAAAAGGATCTGTTGAGGGGCGGTATAAAATATTACAATTTCTTCGAATTAAAATTTCGCAGAATTTTCGTCATTTTTTCCCGGAAACGTTTTCCTTTCGCTCTCGTGAAAAAGGATCTGTGGAGGGGCGGTATAAAATATTACAATTTCTTCGAATTAATATTTCGCAGAATTTTCGTCATTTTTTCCCGGAAAAGTTTCCCTTTCGCTCTCGTGAAAAAGGATCTGTGGAGGGGCGGTATAAAATATTACAATTTCTTCGAATTAAAATTTCGCAGAATTTTCGTCATTTTTTCCCGGAAACGTTTCCCTTTCGCTCTCGTGAAAAAGGATCTGTTGAGGGGCGGTATAAAATATTACAATTTCACAGAATTTTCGTCATTTTTTCCCGGAAACGTTTCCCTTTCGCTCTCGTGAGGATCTGTTGAGGGGCGGTATAAAATATTACAATTCCTTCGAATTAAAATTTCGCAGAATTTTCTTTGTTTCCCGGAAACGTTTCCCTTTCGCTCTCGTGAAAAAGGATCTGTTGAGGGACGGTATAAAATATTACAATTTCTTCGAATTACAATTTCGCAGAATTTTCGTCATTTTTTCCCGGAAACGTTTCCCTTTCGCTCTCGTGAAAAAGGATCTGTTGAGGGGCGGTATAAAATATTACAATTTCTTCGAATTAAAATTTCGCAGAATTTTCTTTTTTTCCCGGAAACGTTTCCCTTTCGCTCTCGCGAAAAAGAATCTGTGGAGGGGCGGTATAAAATATTACAATTTCTTCGAATTAAAATTTCGCAGAATTTTCGTCATTTTTTCCCGGAAACGTTTCCCTTTCGCTCTCTTGAGAAGGGATCCCTTGAGGGGCGGTGTCGTCAAATTAAATTTTCACACGGTTTTCTTCGATTTTTCCGGGAAACCTTAACGTCTGGCTCTCTGGAGAAGAGATCTGTTTATAGGGTCGGTATTCTTATTCATAGTTGTAATTATAGTGATATAATTTATGCGTCGAAAAATAATTTCAATAGTTGATTTTAATAAAGTATAAAACTATAAGCATCTAAAAGTAGGCTTTGTAGATTCTACAATGTAGAACATTCGCGACAAACCACGGCATTCTTCCAAAAAAAGTGGGGACAGCCAAAATAAAGTGAAAATACGGGAATGTCCCGGGAAATGCGTGACATATGTGTCATATGCATAAGGTCACCACAAAACGTTTGCTAAGTAGGCCTATATTTTGCTATTTATCTTTTATTTTCTCTGTCCCGAATTTGTTTTTCAAAATGTCCCGTATTTTCGACTAAACTCACTTGACTCGCTGAAACTCGCTCAATCTTGACTGAAAACGTGGAGGAAGATAATTTTAATTTCTTACAAATCACGGTACGATTAATTATGATTGTAAACATAAACGTTCATGTCGTATATATATTTGTGACGTGTTTCTTTTTTACATAACAAAAACAAGACATTTTTAAATAAATATCAATAACATAACATTTATTTCGTGAAATACATTTTTATTTACAGCAATTTATTGTAGTCCTTCTTCGTACATACCCATCAGCATTTCTTTCCCATCAATTTTAACCATAATTATCAATTTTTCAATATTTGACAATTTTTTGAGAGATAGAATAACAATAAGCAGGGTGACCATACATCCCGTATTTCTCGGGACAGTCCCAGTTTTTTTGCTGTCCCGACTTTTTTGCAGAAATGTCCTGAGTTTTCAAATATTTTCAACGAAGTCAACTTGACTTTTTATTCTTCAAATCAACGATTAAAATTATCTTTCCAGCTTAGAAATTACATCACGATAATGAGGCTTTTGGAATAGACATCATAATCATCATCAGCATTCTCAAAGGGAACCCCCCCCCCCCCCCGAGCCAAGATTATAGTGTTATTTTACAGGAAAAAAGGTAAAACCCCCTCAGAAGGTAAAAAAAATCTCAATTCCCCCTCGAGAAAATTCTGCGTACGCCGATGATCATCAGTATCACTTGGAGGGATACGCACAGCATGCTTTTCCCATGGAAATCAATGTTAAAATTGCCGAATTTACCGTAGAAATGTGGAAATTTAGTAGGGTTTTCCGCCTCATCAATAATTTTAAAAGTTGAACTGAATTCTCGATTTTCGAAAAATTGAGTTCGCTTAGAAATATGAAGCACAGAAAATTAAATATAAAATAATTAGCCGGACCTACTTTTGAGTTAGATATTCATGCAATAACATTGATTTATATCTTCTCAAGCACAAAAATGAGAATTAATACTTCTGTATTGTTTTATAATATCCAATATCATCAATCTATATAGTTTAGGATGTTTTGAAGTTAATTATGGGCCCATAAATTACACTGAAGAAATTCCACAGCTTTAATCAAGCATTTTTTGAAGCAAAAGCAGGCAAATCCATAACTTGAGCTTCAAGAAAATTTTCGAAATATCTAGCACCCATCAAAAAAAAAAAAAAAACCAATTCATTTCTATGTTTCTTTAATTTTGATTTATGTCTTTCATGAGTTGCGCAGGAAGTCGCCATATTGGTTACCATGTATGTCTCTCCAGAAAAAGGGAAATATCACGTGATTCAAAAAGCCTCATTAAGAGACTAAAAACAAGAATATTCATCTCACACATTTGTCATGTTTTTTTTAATTCATTGCAATTTGAAGTGGCGCTTTATTTCTCGCGATTGGCGAATTTTCAGTGATTTTAGCACGAGTTAATGACTTCGCTTACTTTTGGCATCATTTACCGATAATTGACATTGTCCCGCACTTTCCCGTATTTCGAATCCCAATTTCACGTATTTTTCTCGAGCAAATATGGTCGGCCTAACAATAAGCAATTCTTTACTTAGAATCTCTATCTCCCGTATTTCCACCGATAAAATATGGTAAACCTACGTATACCAATTTGTTTTCCGTGACCGACATACCACGGTCACTTTCCCTCGAATAGATGAGTTAACGGGCGCTTTATACATTATATTTTTTGTTCATAAATCCGTAGATAAAAATTTCGGTTACTTCAAGACAAAATGATATCGCATAGTCCGCATTTGCAAGTTCCATTTATCAATGATGAAATAGTAATAGTAGAAAGACGGAACGGGGGTCTTTTTGACCCTGTACGCTGTTTAAGCTTACATATCTCTGCTAAGAATAAACCGAACCACCTGGAATTTCTGGACTTTTCCTGAATTAGCATGTTCTTATTGTATACCAAAGCTTCCTTTCGTTACCTTTTTAACAACGAAGCTACGAGCGGATATACCTAGAAAGACCGAAGGGGGTCATAGTGACCCTTAATTATATTCTAGCACATTATGCGGTAAATACTACTATCGTCGTCACAATTGATTTCTAAGTAGGTTATAATCCTTCTGAAAGTCTTTTTTCATTTGACCTTGTGTGTGACCTTTCTTTTCCTCTCATTCTTATCTGCAAGTGTCGTCAGCAGGTGTGTCATTTTTGGTTTTTGTCAAGCATTCTTGCCATATTATCCGTTAAATTGTTTATTCTGGGACGTAGAAAATTTGAGTGCATGTGATCTTTTCAAACAGTTTAGAACATAGTTTCAAAAACTTTTTGTTCCATCGCCCCCTTCTTCAGATAAATTTTTCCCTCATCACCCCCCAACTCAAGCGAACCCATAGGATCCTATGTTATACCCGTGTCTTCTATCGCCCACCAGGAGGCGACATTGCCCACTTTGGGAAACATTGGTTTAGAATGACAAGAAAACGTATATTTACTGAAGAAATACTCCAGGAGATGCAAAGATTAGAAGAGAAACTCTGGAAGCAGTTATGATGAAAGTGCAGAAGAGCATAGACCTACCCTATGTCGAACTGTAGTGAAGAAAGTAGCGGTTCTGATGACGAAGATTTAAATCAATATAAAATTATTTCTCTGGCGCGGTAGCCCATTGTCGAGAAGATACTCGCCTAAAGTACCAAAGGATGTTTAGAGGTGTCGCGAGTTTGATACCCGGTTCGTCTTTGTCAGAAAACTTTCCTGGCACAGGGGTACAACAGACACGGCGACTTGACCGCATGAAGTCCCTCATTGAGGAGTTAGTGCACCAACCTCTCGATGAGCTTAGAAACAAGCTTGCCGTTCGGAATCGGCAATAAATTGTAGGTCCCGGTCTAATTAGATCTCGTGTGCAGAAAATGACCGTGGTGTGACTCATTATAACTCGTTGAAGCCACAGAAACGATCTAAGAAACTGTAGCAGATGGGAGCATATGGAAAATCATAGAACCTTCCTCAACTTTAGGATGTCGAGGATCGCAAAATATACAAATACAACGCCACAACAGGCAAATTGCCCAACGAGGTGGCTGACTTAAGAACATCATGGATCCCCGAGCCCCTACCTACTACTGCTACACCACACATGCACCCCCCCCCCCCCCGCGAATCGGTACATGCGGGAATGTGCGTGTACGTGTAGTGCAATATATTGAGAGAAAATCAAGGCCCCACATTTTATGCGCTCAAAAAACATAAATGAAAGTGTTCTGGGTTCGTGACGCCTTATTTTCTGCGACAAAATGATTCGACATATACAGAAGCTGAAGCCCATCGTCGTCTAAATAAAACTTCTTGGTCAGTTTCTTTGCTTGAACTGGATGCAACGATATCCATTATGTATGCAAGAGGTGCAAAAAACTTCCTACTGAATTCATTGTGGTCGTCGAGATTTGGGGTCCTCTATTTTTTCTCCAAACAATGACAATATATCGTTTCAAAGAAATTTTGAAATTCATGCGATTCGAACTGACCAATTTTCTCTTGCATGTTCACTATGGATTTCATTCATAGAATACAGTGCGACTTGCTACAAAACAGGGCCCAATCTAACTGTGGACGAACAACTTCTACCCTCAAAAGCAAGATGTCCATTTACACAGTATATCCCAAGTAAGCCAGACAAATTTGGGATAGAATTCTGGCTTCTTGCCTGCGTTGATTCCAAATATATTCTGAATGGACAGAAAATCAGTTTCGATTACACTGGGACAGATAACACCAGACCAGAAAATCAACTTGTCTATGAACATGTAATTCGATTAGTCAAACCTTATCTAGGAGAACGTCGAAACAAAACAACAGATGATTATTTTACATCACTGAGATTATGTGCATTTTTGAAAAGGACAGGCTTGGTTGGGACCCTTCAAAAAGACCGTCGTGAGGTACCTCCAACTGCAAAAACAGAAACACAGGATCTATACTCGTCGACAGTATTCAAAACTGGAACTGATATCACGCTGACATCTTATCAGAGAAAAAAAAAATTAAAAATGTCTAGTTCTGAGTTCACTTCATACTGATGTAACTATCAACGAAAACGTGAAAAAGACCCCAGAAACAGTTGCCTACAATAACGAAATTAAATATGGAGCCGACATCGTGGATCAAATAGTGCGATTATACACCAATAAGAATGGAAGTCATCGCTGACCAATGCATGTTTTCGGAAAAAATTACGAACCTCAACAGATCCTTTTTCACGAGAGCGAAAGGAAAATGTTTTCGGGAAAAAATGACGAAAATTCTGCGAAATTTTAATTCGAAGGAATTGTAATATTTTATACCGCCCCTCAACAGATCCTTTTTCACGAGAGCGAAAGGGAAACGTTTCCGGGAAAAAAAGAAAATTCTGCGAAATTTTAATTCGAAGAAATTGTAATATTTTATCCGCCCCTCAACAGATCCTTTTTCACGAGAGCGAAAGGGAAACGTTTTCGGGAAAAAATGACGAAAATTCTGCGAAATTTTAATTCGAAGGAATTGCAATATTTTATACCGCCCCTCAACAGATCCTTTTTCACGAGAGCGAAAGGGAAACCTTTCCGGGAAAAAAATAAAATTCTGCGAAATTTTAATTCGAAGGAATTGTAATATTTTATACCGCCCCTCAACAGATCCTTTTTCACGAGAGCGAAAGGGAAACGTTTCCGGGAAAAAAAGAAAATTCTGCGAAATTTTAATTCGAAGAAATTGTAATATTTTATACCGCCCCTCAACAGATCCTTTTTCACGAGAGCGAAAGGGAAACGTTTTCGGGAAAAAATGACGAAAATTCTGCGAAATTTTAATTCGAAGGAATTGTAATATTTTATACCGCCCCTCAACAGATCCTTTTTCACGAGAGCGAAAGGGAAACGTTTCCGGGAAAAAAAGAAAATTCTGCGAAATTTTAATTCGAAGAAATTGTAATATTTTATACCGTCCCTCAACAGATCCTTTTTCACGAGAGCGAAAGGGAAACGTTTTCGGGAAAAAATGACGAAAATTCTGTGAAATTTTAATTCGAATGTAATATTTTATACCGCCCCTAAAGAGATTTGTTGGAAGAAGATATTTCATACTTTGCCTGAATTGTGTTTAGGCATTCTATAGAATGACTAGTCATTCTATAGAATGCCTAGGCAAAGTATAGAATAAAACCGGTATTTCATACTTTGCCTGAAACGACCAGGCATTCTATACAATGCCTAGGCATTCTATAGAATGCCTGGATTTCATACTTTGCCGGTAACATATACACGAGATACAAAAAAAAGCCAAAAAAAAAAAACGAAATGGGAATCTTATTGTGAAATATAGAACATCCATCGGAGCGAGTCATCTCGCTTAATACCTTATTGGTGAGCAAATGGGTTTGATAAATTGCGGACTAGAGGCCAGCATCAGTTTTATTGGGTTGAGTTCACTCGATCCGGTGGATTCGATGAAAATATACAAAATAGAAACATTGAGTGCGGAAATATATACAATTAGGGATCACCCGTGCCATCTCGCCTAGCACCTTATTCGTTTAGCAACATACATACGCGCGTCGTTTAGATATTCAGTCGTTACACTTCACTCACTTTCATTTCTGAAATATATATGGCGGCACTGAAAAATCGTACACGGCACTAGTAAATTGCCTAAGGAAATGGACCTGAGTTTTGCTCGGTTTAGAGGAAGGAAGGCAGTTGATTGATTTGGGAGGGGGGGGGGGGGAGATGGACAACATGTTTTACTGTAAAAACAACTTCAACGTATCTTTAGAAGCCGAGATATTGAAATAAAGCAGATCAAATTTGACGAGATATCTCGGGATTGCCGCCGAAAAGGTTAAAAAAAGATCCGTAAGAAGTTTTAAATTGTTCCTGGACAAAAACAATCTCAGTCCTATTTGCTTACTACATATAAATGCAGTATTGGTGGTTGGATCAAAAAATGTTCACATGATTCAAATTGGACTTGAAGTACATAAGATTTGTTTCATTTTATAATTGATGAATATGTGTAAAGTGTAAGATATAAAACTGTTTTTCTTCTAACAATTTGTATTTCCAGGATTTCCAAACAATGACAGCAATGAAAATTTCGTCTTTTCCATTTTATTCTCACTTTAGACTCGAAAAATTCTCGCGAATTTTCTGCTTTGACTTTATGATAGGCTTATTCCAGGCAAAAGTTGCTTCTGTACTTTTCCAAGTATTTCATGGAATAGAGAGGGCTGATAGCATCGGTGCTGATGCTAATCCCTTCGTGGTTGACTTAGGATGCTCGGAACATGAGGGGAAAGAAAGAAATTTTTTGAAACATGTTTCCATGTTTTATAAAATAACGTTTCTGTCTTTTGACCTGCTGACACAATTATGTACACAATCCAATTACTATGTATTTTTAGAGAACCCTAGCCTGTCAACAGTAGGGTAAAACTAACATATCTCACGACGGTCGTCTTGGTAAGTTTAATGAATTTATCACTTTTACCTTCGAATATGCATAATAACCAAATGTCGTTAGTAAATTTGATAAATACTTGAAATTTATTGACTTTATCTGTGATTATGCATAATACCCTAATGTAATTGGTGAATTTGATAAGTATGAAAAAAATTACTAATGAGTCCAGTATGTGTGATGAATATAGTTGCACCACCCGATTTGGTGATAACAAATTTTACGATCGTACCCCGATATACTGATACAATACATGTCGAATTATCTTGTATAGTGTATCATATAGTGCGATTTATCATGTTTACCAGCGACGCGACGCTTGAGTATTATGCATAATCGCTGGTAAAAGTAATAATTTTTTAGTACTTATTAAATTTATGACATGGATGTCGCTCTCCACTTGTTAATACAAGATATACAGAAGACTGGATGTTGTGAAGATATTTATTATTTGAGATGTTAATTTTTTAAGGAAGGAAAAAACTCATCTCTGCCTCTACCGGGAGTCGAACCCGGGTCCGAGGGTTCGAAGGCAATCGAGGGACCCGGGTTCGACTCCCGGTAGAGGCAGAGATGAGTTTTTTCCTTCCTTAAAAAATTAACATCTCAAATAATAAATATCTTCACAACATCCAGTCTTCTGTATATCTTATTAAATTTACCGACGACACTTTCGGTACTATTTACCATGATCACCGGTAAACGTGATTAATTTAGGAAATTTTATCAAACTTACCAAATGCCTGTTAAGTATGCATAATAACTGGATAACCTCATTTATCACATTTACTGCTACATATATATAAGAAAAAATATGTTAAAAAAAATTCTCTCTCTTTCACGATCTGCTGGCACAATTACATATACAACCCTATAATTCCGTAATTGCGACTCAATTACATTGTTCCAACTCTGTTGCGGCTATTTCGAGGAGTCCAGGGAGACTGGTATTGAGATGATTGAGTCCTCGCGGTCGACTCAGTATGGTTGGAACATTCATAAGAAAAAATCCAACATATACTTAATTTCATATTCTTATGCTCACGCTTATACGCTTTATTCCTCATCTTTGCTACCTTTTTTAGTATAACTTTGTTATAGATACCATTCCAATACACGGTTTCTTTAATTCATAGTGAGAGAAACATTTTATTGCTTACAAACTTTGACCTTTGAAGACACACCCCGCTTCCCATCTCATAGAGATATCGAAGCGTTCCCGGAGGATGGGTGTATCCGGATTGCTTACAAACTGTCTGTATTGATATACTAATTACTTTTTTCTCGCGAAGGAAACTCTTATTTCATACAATATGAACTCTGATTTTTCGAGTCATCATTTCCCGTCTTGGACACTTGGATCGAAATTCTAATGAATTGAACTCCATTCTTGTATCGTGTATGAGAGCAATGCCATTTCATCACTTTCTGAAGTCGAAGACGATGGAAAAAACATTATTCCTTAATTATGGGGGGTGGGGGGGGGGTCGAAGACCGAGAGAAGGTAACGTAACTTTTTCTTATCACCATATTTGATTTCTACATTCTACGTTACCTTTCTGATCTCTATCCTCCTCCTCGTCTTCTGGAACTTCATTGCTAAACTTTGAAGAGGATTTCATGAATTGTATTATCTCAAGATTGGAACCTGATTCACAGAATCCGAACTTGATGCTGAAATAGTAACGGTGAGTCTGATTTCTCTTTACCCATTTGTAGGCCTATTAGTGATAACGTGCACAAATACTCGTTGTGTTATTATGGGCCGTGAAACGTTATACAGAGCACTCAGCTAAAAAAAAGCCAAATTCTTCTTCATGTTGGAGTAAAATCTATTACAATGGTGTTGAGCAGAAAAGTATAATGATTTAAAAATAAATAAATAATAATAATAACATGTTGTTGTCAAAGATTGTTTTATCCACCAGTTTTCTCACGCACTTATACAAACACAAACAAAGGTCACAGCAGGTAGATTGTCGAACGAGAGGTGGCTGAAAAATTATGCCCATATGCAAGTCATATGTTTATTGTACTTCGTTTTAAACGCGTTAATTGTGTTAGAATTAACCACCCGTTGAGGTAAGCAAAACAACAACCTGTTAACAACCCTTCGGAGAAAGCTCTTCTAGGACGATCTTCATGTTTAGCGGGATGTCTTGATTTGCGAGCCATAATATCACACACTTATTTACGTTCAATTGGCATTATTATAGGCCAGAGCTTCTCAAACTTTTCTCATTCGCGGCTTCCTTGCCCAATTCATGGTTAATCTGCTGCTCCCCCAAAAGAGTTTGGCCAATAATGTAACTCATAAGAGAACCACTTTATGAGTTAACTCATGAATTTAACTCATAAAGAAGCATAAATAGGCACAAAAAATCAATATTGCCAACTCGCCACGAAGCCCTTGACAAACGTTAGTGACTCCCTACCTAGTAGCTGCGACGCGCACTTTGAGAAACACTGTCATAAGCATTTCATCTTTCGACATTTGTGATTAGACCCGGGAGATTACTTGGCGTCTTCAAGGGGCTCTAAGTGTGCTGAAATTAATATATTATCGTCAGTGTATACGTATGTCCAGGATGCCCTTTGGTACCATTGATTGATCATCCATAAAACATTCTACATTATCGGGCCCAAGCTGGAGCCTTAGTTAATTCATATGGATATACAATTTTTTTTCTGAAAATGAGGTTTCCATGGAATGTAATTACAAATGTATACCAGCTGATGGTGCATATCAAAGATCTAGATTGAAATGATGTACGTAATTGAAATACTATTTAATAAACAGCTTGTTATATATCTTATCACAGCATATAATGTTTATATGATGCGAAATTTTTTTTGAAGTAATTGCATTCTACTTTTTTACATTTGTATCTACTTTTGATGGAAAAAGTACAGTAAGTTGCTTCCTTTTTATGTGCTTCCTGATTTTAGAGGCAACGATACGCCATTCAGTCATCGTAGAATTTCTAGCGGATGGCCAGTATAAATTAGAACAGCTGCTAATATCACCGAAAAATCGCCTATCATTGCCAAAAACGATGTCAAACGTAAGTAAAATTGACAATTATTTCTTAGGCTGGGATTACACTATAAATGTTTTATAAAATCCATTTTATAAAACTTTAAAAATGCAACCAATAAAGGTCATAGGTTTACATTCAAGCAGATGCAACCGATGATTACAACCGGGATTTTATAGTGTAATCCCGGCCTTAAATCGAAAACTGCAAAATAAAGCTTGGGAAAAGAGAGCTTTGGGTAAAAATCCTTCATTGTTATACTGAAATGTGTAAAAAAAAAAAAATTGCTCCAGAATATGAAAATTTGCCTTAAATTTTCAAAAGAATGACGAGCGGCGCAGTTCCAGAGCACTTGAGCAGCCCGGACACATTTCCAGATCACTTGAAGGATCAACGGAACATTTAGAGATCGCTAAACTGGCTCTCTAGAGGACTTATCAATAGGAAGAACGTAGGACTTATTGAATAGGACTTGAATAGGACTTATCAATAGTTCAAGCGCTCCCCAAACTAGGGAAAAGGTTTTCTTGTTTTTGGCACACCCAGTGTGAAGATACCATCAAAAGAATATTTCATATTTTTATAAAGGGTGATTGATGACGTAACCATCAATGACCCCCTGAGGGAAAAGAATAAACGATGACAACAAAACAATTATAATTTTTGCAATGCTTTTTAATCATATACCATAGTCGACATTTTTTACAATTTGTCTTCCAATTGATCACAGGATCATTTTCCTATGGTATGGTATGGTACAATCACACACACAATGAATGTGAGGATCATTGGTCGCATAAGCACCGGCCGGTGGCACAATCGCCGATTCCTTTGGGTTCGCAAAAATCCCTGCAGTGATCGCAATTCACTGCTTCAGCAAAACCTAAATGTGAATCCGGAATATATATATATGAATAATAATAATATCTATTCACATGTAAATCATGTTACGAATTATATAAGAGCTTTTTCTCACATTCATCGCGTTGACAGCTATTACAATAATCGAAAGTCTGATGATTTTTTAAAACAGCATGATGATATTAAAGGAATAGATGTATTAGATTTTATCTGTTTCCCGTCCATGTTACGGGGCTTCAGAAGCTACATCGATACGGGATCCGGAAATTTCGTCTCCGACGTTTCGTGCCCGGTACATTTCGCCTGCCCTGACCATATGAGTGACTGACGGTGTGAGTGATCAAGTGATTAGGTGAGTGACCATATGTGTGCATGAATGACCGTATGCGTTACCGTATGATTTACCGAGTGAGTTGCAGGATGTATCACCGAGTGGGTGATGGTATGAATATGTGACTGACCGTATGAATGTGTGATTGTGATTGATCGTATGAATATTTGATTATGAGTAACCGTATGGATATTTGATTGTGAGTAACCGTATGGATATTTGATTGTGAGTGACCGTATGAATATGTCAATGTGAGTGACTGAATGGCCGAGTGAGAGTGAGAAAACACATAATATTAACAAGGGGCGAAATGTCGGGTGTAAAATATCCGAGGCTGAATGTCCATGTCCAACTCACGTAGTCACTCATTTGCTCACTCATACAGTCATTCACTTTGTCACTCATGTGGTCATACATACGGTCAACTATACGCTCAAGGCAGGCAAAATGTCAGGCGCTGAAATGTCCAACTCATTTGATCACTCATATGGTCAGGACAGGTGAAAAGTCTGGGGATAAATGTCCAACTCACTTGAACACTCACACGGTCATTCTCATGGTCACCCATACCGTCAGGACAGGCAAAATATTCGTAAACCCATCGATGCAGTTATATTCACAAAATATTCTAATCTATATAATCTATAGCATACGCATGAACAATTTTTTTCTTATAGATTCCATTAAAATCACAAACGTGTGCAAATATGGGAGTGACCAACACAGTGTGCAAGCATGTAAATCACTAAAAAAGGGACTAAGAGAGCGTATGAGGATCGGCGTGACCAAAGCAGTGTGCAAGCACGCGTGGGATCAAAACAGCGTGACTGGATGTGAGTGATCATGACAGTTTGCAAGCACGTAGTTGAATAAAACATTGTGTGCAAGCATTTAAAAGACTAAAAACATGATTATAAGAGAGTGTGTGGTCATGGCTATGATAAAAACAGTGTGCAAGCATGCGAGTGACTAAAACAATGACTTAGAGGGCGTTTGTGCATGGTAGTGGCCAAAAGAGTGACTTAGAGACGCAGGTGTATTTGCAGGAGCGGGGGGGGGGGCAAGCTGGGTATTTCATAGTGTGACAAATTCTAGGAAAGAGGAGTAGTCAAGAAAATTAGACTAGAGATAATGGGAGAAGGACCTCAAAATTCTCTTGCGGCAAAACCGTAGATGTGCCTCCGCACATGAACGTTGATTGATTATTTCATGCCTTCAAAATTATTTAAGTTTAAATGATACTTACCGCCCATCATAGAAATCACTAACATCACCAGACTCAACAATAAGATTATCTTCATTTTTCGAATATAACTATATAAATAAATATGTTTTGAATTATATGCGTGAAATATTCCATCTAAAATATCAATGTGTGTAATATTATTGCAGTGTAATAAATTCTATTCATATTAACTTGAGAAATAAAATTTTGTTTTCATATCTGTGAGCATCACACTGAAAAAAATTCATTCAAATATTATTAAGGATAGGATTTTTACACACAGGGCAGTCATTTCAACTTTTTCCAGAGGGGGGGGGGAGCACATGTACTCAATGTATGTACATATGTATTTGTATATATATATATATATACCATTTTTAGTGTACAGTCAAACCTCGTTAATGAGTTACTCTTGGGAGAGCAAAAATATGGCTTGATAAGCGGAGTGACTCGTTAAACGGAGTAAGCCATAGCTGTGCCAATTCCTGCCTGAAGATAATTGGGACTTCCAAAAAGTGATCCGGTAAGCGGAGTGACGTGTTAACCGGGTGACGCACTAACGAGGTTTGACTGTATTTTCAAAAGCCAGGCGAAAAGTCTGGGGGGAGGCGCCCCCCTCCAAATGACGGGCCTGGATTTTTATGACCTGAAAACCTACAGAATATGCTCCATGAAAAATGCATTTATACCCTAAAAAGAAAACTAAGAATATGCTTTTATAAATAAGCTGACCATATTTCTTTGAGAAAAATACGTGAAATTACTGGAACACATTGTCAAAAACGATGCCAAACGTACACAAATGAACTTGAGAACAGCTGCTATTACCGAAAAATCGCCTATCATTGCCAAAAACGATATCAAAGGTAAATAAAGTTGACTATTATTTCTTAGGCCGGAACACTATAAATGTTTTATAAAATCCCTTTTATAAAACTTGAAGAATCCAACCTATAAAGCTGATAGATTTACATTCGATCAGATGCAACCGATGATTATAAACCGGGATTATACTTTTATAGTGTAATCTCGGCCTTAAAATCGAAATCGTCGGGAAATCCCTAAAATTATTATTGTATATCATGAAAATATTGCCCTAAATTGCCTAAAATTACTTAAATTTTACTGAAAATCATGAAAAAAATACTCTACCATGAAAAAATAGCGAAATATGCGAAATGCATAAAAAAATATGCGAAGTCATAGAAATCCTATCCCTAATTATTATTGATATCAATGAATACACACTTTTGTTCAGAAACTGATTTTGGGCCGTTTGAATACATAAATATTTTTTTATAAGTGAAAAAATTCCAGACATTATACGAATACATCATACGTGGATGTTACGTGACGTACAAGCAAAAATAATTATCATATTCACTATACTAAACGGAACTTACTTAATAGGCAAAACAGGCTTGAGAGAGGAATCTTTGCTTGAGTGTCAATACACCTAAATTGAAGAATATTGAATTTCACTTCATCGTTCACTTTTATGGGGAAAAAAATAATGAAGAAACAAAATGAAGGTATCTCGTCAACTTCTCGGAATAAATTTCACATTAATGGGCAATTATTTTGATGAATACCAGGGTTGCAATCGATGTTTCGCAATGGCTATTGTCTATTATATTTAGAAGAACGGGGCGTGCGTCGCAAAAATCATGTATTTGTCAACATCCGTAATTCAATATAGGCAATCGTAAAACAATCAGTGCATTTAAATTTCGATGCAGAGGATGAAGCAAAGTAAACGCGTGAAAATATTGTAGAACGGAGACAGCTGGAATTATCAAAATTTCCACATAATTAAAACACATTTCAGGGTAAAAATGGTCTATAGTATCAATTATGAGCCGGGTGAAATGCCATCATCTTAATTTCAGTGATATTCATTAGGAATAGCACAAATGAAATAGAGAAATTTAGAATAGTGATTTTGCCGAATACCCAATATTCGGCGGCCACATATCAATGTTATTAGAATTCATCGCAATTATAACTAAAATTGATGTTTTTCATTAAAAAAATTTATTCTCGTTAATTTTAAATGATTGAAATTGAATTTTAATTATGCAATATATTAAAAAAATGACAATTGGAAGACTATTATTGCCATGACACTGACAATCAAATATAACGGTACATTGTATTTTAACACATTACTTACGGAATCAGTTTTTTTTTCAACACTTGTTACAATTTTAAATTTAATTACGAAAATGTCAACCATTATTTACATTAGTAATGCATCCTGTGTGAAATTTACGACTTATTTTTCATCTTTAGGTGTTCTCTGCCTCTTTCAGCAGTTCAATACTTATCTTGTCCAAGTACATCCTTCAGCTTGTGAATTTGTGTAATTCACGCTCGCTTTCACCTTATATATAGTGCTATACGTATCAGTTTCATGTTTTTCTTATTCTAGAAATTTAACCTAACATAGTCTTTATTCACGAATAGAATATACCCCACGCAATAAAATATAATCAATAAATTTGTAATTAAGAAGGAAAATTATAATCAATATATATATATATTTAATTACATTGATGTACTCAGATTTACCCAGATATTCGGCCGAATACCTGAGCATCATTCGGTATTCGGCAAAAGTGCTGAATTCGTCCCATCTCTAATATTCATACAGTACCATTATTTTGTGAAATATTTGACAATATTGAATGTTCTTATAGGACTTCAGCAATATTCAGAAAACGGGCATAATTTACATTCGCATAGTTACAATAGTGATTGTATGATAAATGGCTTTTTCTGTATTGCATTACTTCTTGACTGAGAATAGTTGTGAGGGAAGAGAAAACCATTTGTGTGTGTGTGCATGGACTCGCGCGTGTGAAATATATGTTTCTTAAAAAAGGAGAGAGAAACTATTGTTCAACGAATTTTTTGTTCCGCATTTTTTTTTAAAGTCAAAAGTTATGAGTTGTAAAACATCTGCATAGATGATGCTCAAGAATCGACCAAAATATGTTGATGTGTCTGGTCTTAACCCTCACGGCGGCAATCCCGAGATATTTCGTCAAACTTGATCTGCTTTATTTGCCTCATCGTGAAATATCTCGAGTTCTTGAAACGCTTTTATTTCGGCATTGATGAGCCCAAATAAGCGTTAAAGTCATTTTTACAGTAAAAAAGGTTTTCACAACCCCCCCCCCCCTCCCGATCCCAGTCGATCAACTGCCAGTGAGCGGAGTCAGCAGACGATAGAGTTAGATAACAGAAAGCTAGTTAAGCAGACTGCGTTTTTTCCCCTTTCTTTTAGCATCGTAAGACATTGAAAACTTTTAAGAAAAAAGTATTTCTTTCCCAAAAGAAAAGCCACACACGTCATGGCAGGTGTCTTTGTACAGAGGCGTCGGGAATGTTATGCACCTGTTGGTGCTTGGCTTGACTTTTATGTGGGAAATTTTGATTTCTGGATGAATTCTGGTGGATGCTCAGACCAGTGGCACAGAATAGTCTGTGGGTGCTCAGGCACCCACTGCACCCCCGGCTCCGACGCCACTGTCTTTGTATCATAGTGAGGGAAATGAAAGCAATGGGCGGAGTCAATTTTCTTGTTGAAGGGGAAGCGTTTATCAGCTCGCAATCTGAAAAAAAAAATTGTTCTTGAGACTAGGAGGCAATTTCTATTTACAAGGTTAAGTGATATCCAATGTGGCAGTTATAAAGTTGATCAGGAGAATTCTAAAAACCTCTTAAAGGGTCGAATCAAACTGTGAAGAAACGGTGTTTCATAGCGAAAACAAGAATTTATTTTAGATTTTCCTGGGTTTTTCCCCTACTTTTATTCAATGTTGTTTAACTGTGTATTCATAACGGAAAACTATATTTGTTTATAAAAACTATATTTGTAAAATGGGCTTCAAAATTAGCTAAAAACTGATGTGATGCAGTGAAAATAAGACTTAGTATATATTATTTACACTATTCAGTACAAAATTTTTTTCAGTAATCCTATAATATGGCAAAGATATAAAATAAGCGTATGAAATTAAATATGAGAATGTCTATAATATGATTCTGTCAAATAGGTATTGATTTCTTACTGATAAGGAGAATTTTTATGATGATCACCCAGAAATCTTTTTTTCATTATTCTTGCACATTCACGTCATGTTCAAGTTGCACAACCCATGCAAAAATTAACAGACTTGTTTCTATATTTTGATGTTACCTGACATCAGACTCGTTTATTTATTTATTTATTATTTTTTTTTTGATGGCTAACGAACAGTTACATGATCAAGAGCGCACGAACACTTCCAATTGCGCAAGGGCAACAAGTATGATGAACGCAGCTCTTCAATTAAGATTTTAGAGAAACTGCGTTCGGAAAATAGTTCTGGCCTTCTGTACCGCTCTATACAAAATTCAGAGTTTTTTAACTGAGATTTAAGATGCTGATAACGAAATTTCGTTTTAACGAAGTTAGTCCACCGGTCTCTTGGCGTTCGTTATAACGGGATTCCACTGTAGTTACTGAATCAAGTGAGAAGGATACGTTCAAAGTGCTTAGATAGATTACTCAGAAGCTTATCGTCGAAAAATTTTGGCTATGAGAGGGTTAGAGCCAGATTTGTGGATAGATTTGATTACTGAAAGTTTTTCTTACTTTCGGGAAGAGTTTTTTTATTAGTTTCTTTTACTTTCGGGAAGCTATTAAAAATGTTGGTGAGAGACATAAGGGCAGATTATTGGGAGCAAGATTGGAGATTTCGTCCACGCCAGAGGCTTTCTTGATCGAGAGCTTGTTAATGAGTTCTCTAAATCTCCTCCATAGTTGTTAGCTCTGAAGCCCACTGAGACTCTGATAACGTGGTCTGTTGAGAAATACCTCAATTTAATTCAAGTGTTCCCGCTGAGTGTCAATCGATTGATTACTGTTCGGTTTGAATTGACCCTCATAAGCTTCAGCAAGCACTTTGCTATCTCAGCATCAGTGAAGCCATTTCGACTGGTTCATTTTGTATTTTTGTAATTTTCTTGCAGATCTTTTCATGGGGTGCTTTCACTCGCAGTGACCTCTTCGACGAAGTTCGAGAAGCGTTTGTTGATTTCTTTCCTGATTTTATTTTCCAGTCTATTGAGTGCAACTTTCTCCAAAGCACGACGAAATCCTTGTAAGGGATGTTTCTCTTTAAAACATTCATCAAAAATGAAATTATATTCATCAAAATAAATAACTTTATATCTTGTCAAAAGTTATAATTTCAAGTCACTATTATGATTTTTATTTTCAAATATAGGCACAAATTTATATGCCCTGAAAATATTTTTATTTGTTTCAAATTTTGAATATAAAATAAACTCTGCTTTGATAAATATCCCATATGTACTTCTAGAACGAAACGATGAATCTCTTCTCTAATTGTGTAAAGTACAAATGACTGAATACCAAGCGGAGATTATTTGAAAAAAAAGTCACATTCCTCTGTGAGGAATCGAACCACCAACCTCGCACTTTCCGGGGTCGTGTTCTATCATTAAACTACAGACGAGCAAATGCAACCGATCAGTTCATTGGTTGTACTTTTCAAGTTTTATAAAAGCACCTTTACAAAACTTAGATCAAATCAAATTTATTGTTATCATATAAAAGTATAGGAAAAAAAGAAAAAAATTACCCATTGTGCTAAATGCTAGTAATGTATGTAATCCTGACCTAAGGCTTGGATTACACTATAAAAGTTTTATGGAAGTTCTTTTATGTAACTTGAAAAATGCAACCACTAAGCGTATCGGTTACATTTGAACGAATAAACTCATTGGTTTAATATCTTTGGTAAATATCTTCTTATTGGTAAAATATCTTTTATCAAACTTTTATGGCGTATCATCTCTCCCTCATCATAATGAAATAACAGCTTCTTGCACACACACACACACACAGCATTTGATTACATCCGATTATATTTTTCGTCAAAAAGGTCTGAAGAAACGACAACTCGGAAAGAAATACAAAAATTCACAGAAACTTCATTATCACCGAGTTGACACTATTTTTCAATTTTTTAACGGTATAAAAGTTTCTGCGTCTGACTTTATTAGAGTTTTTGTTCTATCTGCATTAGAAGTATTTTTAATATACTTTTAACTGCTGTCACGCCTTATTCATGCTAATGTTTTCCATTGAAATGCCCTTTTTTCTAAACTGTTCCTCTTCAGGTAAGGGGAAAAAAAGATTGAAACACGACTTGTTCAAAACGTCTTGAAGCACTAAGTATGAATACGTTGCAAGCTGTTCAAGTTCGAATTCAGAGAAAAAAAGACACCCAATAATTGAAATCCCTCGTAAAATTATATAAAATTAAATTATATCCACAGGATTTTTAAAACAAATTGAGTGTCTCGATGTTAATAGAAATATTTTAACAGTTATTTGTGAATGTAGGAGACACTTTCCCATAGGGATATCATGATAAACCAAAATCGTGCATCTACATTTCTTATGTTATATCAGCATCCCCATGGCAATCTCTGACATGAAACGGAATGAAATTAAAATTAAACTTCACACAAGAATTGGAAGAATCGAATAATTCTATTTACATCTTCGATGAAAGAATATTTACAACTCAATACAAATACAACGCCACAACAGAGGCAAAATGCCCAACGAAGTGAGACTGTTTGCTGCTAGGAATTTTCTTCCCAGTGAAATGCGGTGTAAGGAAAAGACATTCACAAATATTTTTCTTTGCGAAAATCACGTGTGTCCATTGTTCTATTCCTGCTTGATCTTTCAATATAGAAGCTGGTGGATTTACTACTCTGGCACTCAGAAGTTTTGCAATGAAAAAAAAAAAGAGTCCAATATATATAGAATAGTATAATAGAAACATCACTTATATTCAAACATTTTGAAAATTTTTGTGTCTCAGCACTGAGGCGTTGCGTGCTTTAACGGGAGGATGTCTTATTAAAGTGATTTATATCAATTTCATGGCACAAAATATAGTAAATAAAATTATAAAACAAAATAGAACATAAAATTGCTCCGCATAATCTCTCACACAAGTTATTCAAATAAGATTACACTAAAAAGTTTTATAAAAGTTCGTTTATAAAACTTGAAAAATACAACCGATAGGCCGATCAGTTAAGTTCGCTCGAATGTAACAGATGTGTTTTTTGGTTACATTTTTCAAGTTTTATAGTGTAATACCAGCCTTAGGCCGGGATTACACTATAAAAGTTTTGTAAAAGCTTTTGATAAAACGTGAAAGATTCAACCAATATTATCTTATTGGTTGAATTTTTCAACTTTCATAAAAGTTCTTTCATAAAACTTTATAGTATAATTCCGGATTACGCTATAAAAATTTTATAACAATTATTTTAAAAAAAGCAACTAATAAATTTATCGGTTGCATTAGAGCAAATGCAACCGATAAATTTATTAGTTGCTTTTTTCAAGTTTTATAAAATAACTTTCATAAACCTTTTATAGTGAAATCCCATCCTTAGCTTAGTCACTTCTGAAATATAAAATTTCATTTTTTTTCAGTTTATAGCCTGAATATTGAGTGAAATAAACTTGTAGGTATCGGGGGAACCACCAAAAATATTCAAGTGTTAGGGTCTTCAAACGACCCTGAGTGAACAAACCTTACGTGGATAACATTGTTTAATAAAACAATTTTTTTTAAAGTTTAAAAAAATAAAAGGAACAGCTTTGGTATAAGGGACAGGTTGGCGATTTTCGGCGACTTTTTTTTTCCCGGCGCCAAATATGTCAGACGGCCCGAGAAAAAGCCGCCAGACACTACGTGCGCCAGAAAAAAAAAGTCGCCAGCATAGAAAACAGTAAAAACAAATGGCATAAACAAAAATAAGCTGTGGAGTATTTAAAAAATAAAACTGGATAAAAAAAAATGAAATCAGGGTTTAAATAAAACCCGGACCGTTGTGAATAAATAACGGTCCTGCTGTATAAATAAAAATATTCTACTTATTATAAATTAAAACCCGGACTCTCTTTCCGAGAATCCGGGTTCTTATAAATAATCAACGGTATAAAATAAATAAATAAAATAAAAAGGATGCAGGGGCATCCTGCATGTAGAAAAGAATAAATATTGGAAAATATTAAAGGTACAACCTGAGGGAAAAGATGTCCAAAATAATTCCAATTAATCCGACACACACACTACATCATATATACGGAAGGAAGAGAAAATATGAAGAACTATCCCAACGGTTTTTCATAACGCCGCGGCTATTACGTGACGTCATTTGGAAGAAAAAAAGAGAAAACCAGTTTGAAAATGGCAGTAAAACCCGTTTGAAAGACGCGCTAGGACGCTAAGAACCCGGAAAAACAACAGTCAGCGCCACCGACTGGCAGAATTCTACGAACATTCTGGAACAACGACAGCCCAGCAGAACAACATACAAACCAGAGCGCGCCAACGATGGCAACTTATCGCCGGAAAAAAAGTCGCCAATTTGGCGTGTCCCTTATACCAAAGCTGTTCCATTCAAAAAGAAAAAATTAATTTTTTTAAATTAAATTTAAAAGTTATTAAAGTATTTAGTCAATTAAATATTCGTAATGAACAGAACGGGGCTTATAATTTTGGTCCCGTCAGTGGCCGTTGTTGGCAGGTTTTATTGTATAAAATTGTAAAGTATGGACAAAAGGCAGTTAAAGTTGCTATATCTCAATCTCAGAAGGAAACAAAGGGATAGACGTATGTGGGTACATGATATTTGATGAACAGGGACCCTCATATGGTGTTTTTAAGGGTATTTATGGCAATTATTATGGCAAATAATTAAAAAAATTCAGTGCACAATAAGCTTTAAAAAGTAGCCAAAGATGCGGACGAATTCGCTCCGCATCCGCATTGTGCGAATAGCCCCGAATAAACCTATTATCAAAATTTCTATGTGCGGATGCGTAGCCCGCACTTAGGTTTTGACACATGCGGACGACGTCCGGACCCGCATGAACATTTCCTAGGTGCGGAGATTTTTCGGCTCGTCTGAAAGGCGCAGTATATTCGAATTGTTGAAACTTCTTCCGGACCCGCATCCGCTCCGTGTGAAAGGCCTCTTAGTGGTATTTCGAGGGGTTTACAGAAAACTGATGAGTTACCGATTATTTACCGGTGATGAATGACAAATAAAAAATAATTTTCGTAACAATGTTGATAAAATTCCTTAACAAATTGCGAAAAAGTGGAAGTTCAAATTCGATAAAACACAACCGGCTATTAAAATATTAAAATCTCTCATAATTGCATAAAATTATCGACACAATTTACGAAAAAAATTTACTCTTAAAGTAAACAAAAAAAAATTTAAATGTTCCTCAAGTACACGAGGTGTTCCCCATAGGAAAACATTTGGAGGGGGGCCTAAAATCATGCACTTACTCCTCAAATAAATATCAGTCTGTGGCCAGTTCAATTTCTTACATGAAGCACAAATCAAACATACATAATCAATAATTTTATTTGCATCTTCGTTGACAAATATTTACAACTCAATTTCGTTTAGGAATGAAATTCCTTCTCAGTGAAGTGCCGTAGAAGACATTAGTATTATTTTTCTGTCGATAGCTTGAATTAGATGTTGTCTTTCTGCGTGATCTTTCAATATAGAAGCTCATGGATCTCTCTCCTGGCTCTCAGAAGTTTTTCAATGAATGAAAGAAGATGAAAAACAAGTTGTATAGATAAGAAGGAAATAGGAGAATGACTCTCAGAGATTAATCAGTGAAAGACTAATTGAATAACTGGTAATGAACTTGAATGCAATTTCAAAATCAAACTAATTCTCACTAAAGAAGCCGGTAAAGGATCCTGATGTGTCCATTCAATGGTATAAGTTTGAAGTGGGAATTTCTTACAGCACGGTGAAGTTAGATTGCCTCATAAAACCAACATCAGACGCAAAAAAGATGAATATAAGAGATCCCTCTATCAGTCAAACCATATTGAACCATATTTGGATCACATTATCGTAGAAATTCGGAAAGTACGACACATCGGAATGGAAGAGGTAGAAATGGTTCATTGATAACTATACTATGATGAGGTTCGTACACAGCAATAAAAGTAAGAAGAAATTCTTATCAAGTAATAAGCAATAGTTGACATGGACTAAAGAAAAGAATTGAAGTTTCATAGGAAAAAGAGTTTACAAATTCAAGCAATTCATTATGTTGAAACTACAGCATGACGTTTTTGACTAAAATTAAAGTGTAGGTTTAAAAATTTAATAAAAGCCAATAACTCGAGAAAATTGTAAGGAATGGTGAAGAAATTGACAGAATAATATATTTAGCACGAAATGTCTCTAATGGGTGAGAACAAACTAAAGAATTCAATATTTTTTTGATGAGGATGGATCAGAAGAAATAAATTAGGAAAAATACTTCGGAGAAGAATTAGAAGGGATATCAAGTTCACATAGTGTGATGGAGCACTTGGATTATCGAGCATGTGAATATTAGGAACGACAAATTAGAACAAACGGCAGAGAGAAGCCACTGCAAAACTCTAGGTGCCAGGTGAGAACTTGACGAAACGATATTCCCGTACTTTGGAATGTCGACGTTCTTGCAATCAACCTGAAAATGCAAGATAGACATCACTTTCAAAAACATACATTAATAAAAGTGATTTCATTTCCAATGCCACCAACTTATTTATCAATTCATGAAGGATTAAATAGATCAGTATATTTTGATCTGATTACTACAGTTCTTATGGACTAAAATGGGAGTGCAGGATTCACAAAAACCAATAATGAGTTATAACATTAACTGTAGGGCAAAAAGATAAGGATTTTTCTGATCTATTGCAAACATGAAAGAAAATTTACTTTGAACTTATATATGTATTTGCTTTTCCAATGTTATTTTTTTCCCTTGCCATACTGGTGCTGCCATCTGTCTCTTTATATTCAAAAGTGGAACTCGCAAATGCTTAAATTTCCATACTAAGTATGTATCGTGTGTTTTAGGTTTACCTGCTAACAGCGGAGAGTATTTTTCAAATGGGGGCCTGACTCGCAGCTGTTTTATGATGCAAGATATTTGAAAACTTGGAAGTCAGAATATTTGTACCCATCTCTTGACTCCATAATGTCTTTCTTTACTAATCAATATACCCTATCAGACCATCATTACCAGCATCCTTCTAATTCGATGTTTTCATTCATGACAATTCTATAAAATATGCTATTGACAAACACCTGCAACCTGTGGCAAATTATATATCGTATGCTTTTAGTTTCTCATAAAAATAGTACCAAAAAATCCCTATCTTCACGTGTGGCCCTAGGCTCGATACTTTCACCATTATCATTTTTTTTATTTGTATTATTGACCTCCAGTTCCACCATCTTTTCCGCTTCTGAACTATAAACTATTAAGCCAAGTAAGATTTTTCATAGTAATCGAAATTATGCAGTAGTCAACAAGAATCACCCGATTTGAAATGCGTATATTACAAAAAATATTGAACTCTTAGACACTTAAAAGTAATCTTATATTACATGGCTAATGATAAAGTTTTTTTACAAACCGAATAAAAGGTACTCAATGTGTCCACCTTGGGATGCAAGGCATATATCTATTCGGTAGTCAAATTCGTCCCAAACTTTTGCGAGCATGTTTGCATCCACGGCTGCTGTTATGCGTATCTTCAGTTCGGCTAATGTAGCTGGAAGGGAAGGCACATAAACGTAGTAAAGTAAACAAGTGAATTTTTATAAACCCCCACAAGAAGAAATCGCACACTGTGAGGTCCGGTGACTTTGGAGGCCAGTGATGTTAACTGGGTCGTCAGTTCCTATGCGGAGGACCACACTGGAGCGTACAAGCTCCAGTGTGGTGGTGACCAGTCCTGCTGGAAAATGAAGTCATCCGAATCGGTTTCTAACTGTGGGAAAAGCCAATATTGACAAACACTGAAGTGGAGGCCGAAGAAAGAGCGTTAGCGCTACCTGTCGGCAACTGCGTGAATCTTGAGTTTTCCCTCTTTCTACCTATACTCGATCAAAACTGATTAAAAGCTGAATAGTTATGATTTTTTTTTTAAATCGGACGATTCTTTTTGAAACACCCTGTATTTCAGTCTGTTCTCATATCATGGCAGTTAGCTCTTAATATCTTTGACATAGTCTTAATGGAAGTCACCAGGAAAAGATTTATTCTATAATTACTATATTGTTGCAATGATTCAGTGTCTGTGGTTTTCCCATTACGAATATATTAGTGCCGTAATCTCTCTTGTCCCCTACCTAACCCGCCTAATGACAACTGCAATTTCTCAAAAAATAAACCTTTACAAACTTTTTTTTAAGTTTATAACTAATATTATCTCGAATTTTTCAGTAGTTCTGAAAATTATTTCGACGATTTTGCGTTAATAAAATGTAAATATTCATAGGAGTTTGAATTTAAAAGTTCATCAATGAAGATTGATGGAAAATTTACGTACTTTCATCATTTCTATGATTTTGGGTAGAGCTTCCCAGTTCAGGTCCAATCCAATTGTTATCATTATTTCTTGGATTATAAATCTTTCTAGATCTTCCACTTCCAGACTCTTCTAGTGTTTTTGACAGAATTTTTTTCCTTGACAGTTTCTTTCCTTGTTAGATTCTCAGCTGAAATTGAGAACAGATATTCAGCAATAGAGTATAAATGATGTTTCTTTTTTACAAGAATTGATTACTTTTGATGAATATACGGTATATTGGTTTCAGGAACAAAAGCTACGTGCGAGAAATATTTCAATATAATTATCAATTATGTAGAGCATTGAAACAAAAAAGGCTTTCGTAGCCATCGTGTAAATTAGAATTAAATTTCAAAACCACTATGACCACTCGACCATCACAGCGGCCATACACAACACTAGATACGCACTTAGACTGCTAGGTACGCACACTTACACTTCCGGCACAACTCATTAGGTAGTAAATTGCCCATGCCGATAGACCTGGGTTGTGGTAGGTTTGACGAAACAAATTTCTTTCCACAAGAAGGAAATTCACTAAAGCCCGGAAGTCAACTTCATTCGTAAAATTTCTGTTTATAAATTTACCCAAAAAATCAATCCAACAAATGGAAGGGCCTTGCTCTTGTTAAGAGAAGTATTTACGGCAAGTTTTCGAGCTATAGCATTAGATAGAAAGAATTGATTTTCAGATAGCACCTTCACACAGTAACAAACTTCCCGTTAGCTTCACAATATGTACATACACATTCCGACATTTCGCCCCCACCATTTCAACCCTGGAACGTTTCGTACCGTTATATTTCCACCCCTGACATACATTTCACCCTTTGACTTTTCGCCCCCGAAAATTTCGCACCTGACATTTCACTTTCCCCGAAAAGATGGATGAATGACTGCGTGAGTGCACGAGTGATTAGGTGTGCGACCTTAAATGAATGCCAAGTGAGTGACAAAAGTGTAAGTGTGCAATTGACTGTATGAGTGAGTAATCGTATGAATAATCAAAAGAGCGACCATATGAATGCTTAATTCAGTGACCATATGAATGCTTAATTCAGTGACCATATGAATGCTTAATTCAGTGACCATATGAATGCTTAATTCAGTGACCATATGAATGCTTAATTCAGTGACCATATGAATGTTTAATTCAGTGACCATATGAATGCTTAATTTTGTGACCATATGAATGCTTAATTCAGTGACCATATGAATGCTTAATTTTGTGACCATATGAATGCTTAATTCAGTGACCATATGAATGCTTAATTCAGTGACCATATGAATGCTTAATTCAGTGACCATATGAATGCTTAATTCAGTGACCATATGAATGTTTAATTCAGTGACCATATGAATGCTTAATTTTGTGACCATATGAATGCTTAATTCAGTGACCATATGAATGCTTAATTTTGTGACCATATGAATGCTTAATTCAGTGACCATATGAATGCTTAATTTTGTGACCATATGAATATCCAAGTAAGTGACCATATGAATGCTTAATTTTGTGACCATATGAATATCCAAGTAAGTGACCGTATGAATTACCAAAAGAATGATCATATAAATGCTTGAGTGACCATGTTAATATCCAAATGAGTGCCGTGCGAGAGACCGAGTGATTGACTGTATGAGTGTTCAAGTGAGAGACCACATGAATAAATATGTGAGTGAACAAATGAATTACCTAGTGAGTGACTGTAATAAATATGTGAACGTGAGTGTGTTAACCTCGACGGTTTCAAGGCGGCTCCATAGCCCTGAGAGATATTTCTTTGATGCTTGTTGTTGTTGTTGGTAACTACGATATTTCCTCATGACATGGTGACAGTTCGGATAATTACAATTCTTGCCGTTGGTATTCTTATTTGGAAGCGATGCCTTCGTATGTTCACTCGCCTGTCTATGATCTCGAAGAAAGGTTCTCCCGATGGTAGATAAACCATTTAGTGGACTAGTTTGTAGCATATCTTCAGATTCTTTTCCGGTAGCTTGAAGGCTAATACCTCAGCTGCTTTTTTGGAGAGGGCCAAATCACTAACAGGTCATTCAATTCTGCTTCACTAAACTGCTGAGAGGCTGATGAAATCTTGCTATCAGAAGATGTGGAGTATCGAGATGTTGAAATCTTTTCTGGAAGCTGGATATCACGAACACACACCACGCATTTGCTGATCTTGCTCAGCGTCTTCATTTTCAGATGCGTCAAAACCATTAAACACAGGAATTGCGAGTTGCTCCTAGTGTAGAATCAGTCGAATAACGGATGCAATATCAGTGTAGATGATCCTGCCCCGATTTTTCTTGCCAACATTTGTGTCGATCAGGCAAAAATAGCAATTAGGTATGTGATCTGTGGGTTCCCGCCAAACCATGGGAATTCCAAGACAAATCCTTCCTCAATCTGAAATAAACTTCACAAAATGCACTTGCCTACTCAGTTAAAAACTGACACCGAAAATTACACTAAAAAGGGAAACGGATATGAAATTTTCTTATTTCATCTGCAACTGAAATGTACTGTGCAGGGCCGTCATTTCAACTTTTTCCAGGGGTGGGGGGAGCAAAGCACATGTACTCAATGTATGTATAGGCCTATATATATTTGTATATATATATATATATATACCATTTTTAGTGTATTTTCAAAAGCCAGAGGGGGCAACGCACCCCCCCCCCCCCACTAAATGACGGGCCTGGTGCTGTGGTCGTGTTCCCGACGCCGCGCCTCACATGCTAGAAAAATTCCGCCCTCTAGTATTCTATAAAAATTAACCACTGGAAGTAAATAGATAAAACTGATAAATTGACAAACTAATGAATCTATATAGTAATACAACTAAACTGAAACAACTAAGCTAGTGTAAGTCGTTAGTCGATATCCGGGGGAACTTTGGTCATGTATGAGTACATAATATTAGACTGCATAAAAACTAGAGCTTGCAGAGAGAAATAGATTTCAGATTTGAAATCAGTGATAAGAAAATAATCTAGATCAGTTGAAAAAACCCCATGAAACAGAAAAATTTAAAAAAATGTCTCCGACTATTATTAGTGTCAGTGAAAATATTGTAAACTTCTAAAATGGCGACGACATAAAAATTCAAATTAGTCTCACTAATAACAACAAGTGCAATAAAAATTTCCATT
Organism: Pholcus phalangioides; assembly: GCF_987345545.1. NCBI lineage: Eukaryota > Metazoa > Arthropoda > Arachnida > Araneae > Pholcidae > Pholcus > Pholcus phalangioides. Next base: position 9,839,832 of record NW_028301612.1, on the reverse strand, counting down.
AACAATTGTTTTGACATGATACGCACGTAAAATCCATTCAAATCCGACACTTGGAACGCACAAATAAAATCACAAGTGTAGTTGAATAATAGGCTAAAATATGATCGGTAAAGGCAAATAAGGTATCAAGTTAATTAACAAGGACTTACCGGAAAATTGCGGCTCACTCTTTCTTAAAACGCCTTTTCACGTTAAGTTGACGAAAAGAACTTCGGTGTGAGGGAAATTTCCACTATGAAAACATGGCACAATGCTAATTGATCATTTATTTTCATGTAGGTAATGGAAAGAAGTGCAGCGAATTTGCCAGTAAATTTTGAGTTTAAAACGATGGCGTATTAACGCTGCAGATATTATTGAAGAAGTGAGGTCGAGGGGCTGGATTTGATGCTTTTATTTCGCCTGAAGTCTACGTGGAATGACGTGATTGGCCAGCAACCGGCGTCGGGAAAGAGAGAAAGAAGATTCTAGATGCAAAGTATTCATTCATACTTGCAAAGACTAGACATGCTATGGACGTACCCTGTAGCCACCTTCGTAAACACTAATAATTAATGGCGCAGCAGTCCTTAACCGAGGGTGCGAGATAGAAAAGAAAAAGACAACATGTTGGTTATTCAGGAAAATTGAAATAATGATAAAAATTGCATTTTGGACTCTTAAAAAAAATTAACATGAATTATAGAGACATTTTGACACGTTAGCTCTTTCAACTTCCACTTGTAAAAATGTAGCACACGAAATTCGCATTGCAAAAGTTTCTTTTTCGATTAGACTTCGTATTTGTTTTAAATTTCGATTGAGAAAAAACCCCGTTAATACCCAAAATATTTCGTGGTTTACTTACGTTAATGCATCTCGTTTTATTATCATGCTGCGCATAGATTTTATACTGTCGTGAGCATGACTGAATGTGTGTCTTAAGAAAATACCATTTTTGAGAAAATAACTAAAGAAATTTGAAAAAAAAAATTATTTAGTTGATGAATTGATAGATGAATGGAGTCGTGTAAAAAACCCATTGCTTTTATGAAAATATGGCTTGGAAAATAACATTGGAAACCGTTATTTTGACACACTCCCTGTCTGAAATGTGCTTTTCCTGTCATACAACCTTTATTCGGCGGTCACCTCCGCAGACAGCCGCTTTTTTTACGAAACGCCGAGTGGCCGTCTTGGAGGAGTTTATGCTGTATATGCAAAAGAGAAGGAAAATAAAAAATAACACATATATATAAACTTACAACTGTAACAAACTTACAAATGTAAGAAAAAAAAATAGGCCATAACACGTGCTAAAGAACATCAGGTCGATTGCATTAAACATATTATTAGACTGCTCTCCTGATCATCTATGCTGTGCATCTGTGTTTATTTTGATGGGAATGTGGAAGTGTGACTAATTTGTTTTCCATAAACCCCTCACCCTCTCTTTTATTTTATTTGTACATGGTTTATATTTGTTCTGCGATTTATGGATAAAACTGACAGATTCGTGACTCAAACTCAGTTTTCTGATACTTGAAAACATCGTTCTATATATTAATGATTCTCTGGTGACTTCGACGACCGAAAGTAAAAATCATTCCCAGTTCGCGTAAATAAGCAACTCGTTTATTCTAATCCGTAATGGAGTAGAATGTGGAAATTATTTTTTTTTCGCCACTGCTTCGACACGAACACGTGTATTCAATTGGGATTTGTATTCATAAAAGTAAAAAAAAGTTGAAAGACACAGATATACAGAGTCGGCCTCGCTTAATCGAGTATCAACGATTACAGCACACGATATCCGACTATGCAAGGAGCAATTCCAATGCCATTTCAAAACGTTAGCATATTGAAAACTGATAAAGGATCAATATCAATCAAGCTTCTCGAACAAATCCTACATCAAAAATAAAATCAAAATTATACAGGGTGAGCGAAAAGTCCGTAGAAACTTTAAAAATGAATAAAAACCGGAGAAAACGAAAAAAAAAAATGGTTTGCAGGGTTAGCAGCGCTAGAGCACGGGAATTTTTTTAAGACATGCGAAACCTAAAAAAAAACAGCGGATAGGTAGCTCTGGTACGAGCGATTTCGGTAGAAATATGCAAATGAGACGATTATAAGAAGCGCTCCAAATGCACAACCTGTTCATCATAGTGTACCGTGTATGTGGACCTGCTGAATGAATGAATGCACGCCAGAACTTTGCCACTGGACTTATCCCGCTGCCGAGATCTCTTCCAGCCCAGCTTCGTGGCAGAGTCTGGAACACTTTATTTTGTGTGGAAAAAAAAAAATACAAACTTTTACAACATAGTTTCCCCGGACAATTGGGTATTGTCTCGATTAACAAATTTTGTGGTGATTACAGACGAGATGGATTAGAAGTTGAAGAAGTTTCGGGGTTTAGTTAAGATGAATGTACACATATTAGGATGGAGGTATGTTTTAAAAGCAATTGAGGCCCCTCCCCCATGCCATCTCATCTGTTATCTTACACTTGCCATATTATATACACAGGATACAAAAAGAAAAAGAAATGAGAATTTTATTGTGAAATATTATATATATTCAGTCAAACCTCATTAGTGCGTCACCCGGTTAACACGTCACTCCGCTTACCGGGTCACTTTTTGCAACTCCCAATTGTAATTGGCACAGCTATGGCTTACTCCGGTTAACGAGTTACTCCGCTTACTAAGTCATATTTTTGCTCTCTCAAGACTGACTCATTAACGAGGTTTGACTGTATATCCATCGGAGTGAGTCATCTCGCTTAACACCTTATTGGTGAGCAAATGGGTTTAATAACATAACTTATGTGGACCTGCTGCCTTCTGCCGTTTCTGTATTTGTGACTCGCCTGCAATGTGTTATCCCCTGTGGTGCTGGTCACGTTGAACACATACTGCTGTAATAAACGATTTGGAGGCATTCTGTTCGTTATTTGCGTATCTTTTCTTTGACTTGAGCACTTCAGCAGCACACCACCTACCGGCTGTTTTTTGAGTTATTTTTTATTGTCTTAAAAAATCCCCGCGACCTAGCGATGCTTAACTCTGCAAACCGTTTTTTTTATTTCGGTTGTTTTTCCGGTTTTTATGAATTTTCAAAGTTTCTACGGACTTTTTGTCCACCCTGTATTTAATTACGATGATCACAATACCTAAGATTCTTACTTTTCATCAGGAAATTTAGTGACTTCTATTGTTCAACAGAGAATAAAAAAAAAAAATTAAATGTACATATTGAAGACAACTTGAATACTTGGAAGCCAGTACTTCAAATGTACCTCTTAATAACATATTTTCCATTAATTTTAGATGTTCTCATTAAATAAAAACACGATGTGTATAATGAATGGTGTGTATTAGCAGTTGACTTGAGAAGTTTAATATCCGATTAAGCGGGAAAAATTCGTTGAAATTATCATATTAAGCGGGGGAAACTTAACATTTCTCCTGGGAGAAATATTTTGGTGCAGAAGGGGGGATTTGATCCGATTAAGCGGGGTCGACTGTAATATTCAAATTTATTTGTTGATCAATAGAACGCCGTAAATCTCGAGATTCACAGTCGAGAACGGGGATGCACGTGGGCAACGTTTTTACAGGTTGTGCCACAATGAAGATTACTTTGGATGCGCGGGCCGCTTTAGCAATTTTGACACGCAGTGGATATTGTTCGGCTGTCCACTTTATCATAATAAGAATTTTAAATTAGTCACTCTTTTGAGTTGTAAATTGTTTTTGAGTCATAGTGTGTTTTTCAACCGCTGGTCCGTTGGATTTTCATATCGATCCTCAAAATATTTCGCCCAATGCATAATGTGTCACTAAATAATTTTATACCTACCAACCCGTTTTATTATAAACAGCTATGCTTTGTGGTTTGCAATAAAACTTTCCGGATACAATTTTTACCATATTTTTTTATAGTCGAATCCCGTTATACCGAACACCAAGTGACCGCAGAAATCACTTCGTTATAACGGAATTTCGTTGTAAAGGAATTCCGAGATTTCGCATTGTTGCTATATGAACTTATCTGTGGGATTGGAAAAGTGTTCGTTAAAACGAGATTCTCGCTATAACGGTATTCGTTAAAACGGGATTCTCGCTATAACGGTATTCGTTAAAACGGGATTCGACTGTATGTTTTGCCAGTCCGCTAATCATTTCTCAGCTTTCTTTTTGTCGATTCTTTTGCTGGTCTGCAAATTCTTTTTCTACTATTTACGGTATTTATTTCAGCCGGTTCTCACTTTTTCCCTCTCATTTATTTATTTTTTGCCCGTCTGCAAATTATTTATTTTTTATCAATCTAATTTTTTTCTGGTGCTCAAATTATTTCTCCCATTTTCCGATAATTATTTCTCAAATTTATTTACCATTCTTCCGTCATAAAGTACTTTACGGTGTTCATTTTTTTGCCTGTCATCAATTTTTTTCCCTCAGTACAACAGATGAAATAAATAAATTAAATGTTCTGAAATAAATTTTCTGCATACTACAGTATATATTATGCTAAGGTGAACTCGGGAAGAAACGTCAACTGGGGTTATGGAGAAGTCGCTATTTTCTCCAACACACTCACTGGCGGTCGCTAAAAAAAGACTGATTCTTCACCTAGAAACCCTGTTCTCGAGGAACGGGCTGAAAATTTGAAAGAGTTCTGATGTTGTGGAGCTAATCGTGAGTAATGGGTAGACTCATGCTCCTCAATTTTCATCCGAGAGAATTTAAATAATGGTGAACTAAGACCTTCTGAGAATTATCACCTTTTAAATTAATCATGAATCAAATTCGTCTGTGGTCGTAACGTTCGCTGACCAGATGCAGTCGGATCGACTCAGACGAACATTAGCATGGATCGATCACGCCATCTAATAGCTACAAGCGGTCCCTCGGAAACCCACTCCGCCATGAAGTTGTTTCCAGGTCGTCGAGGAAGAGCCATCTTACCATCTGAAAAGTATCACCTTACCATCTGAAAAGTATCATCTTACCATCTGAAAAGTATCATCTTACCATCTGAAAAGTATCATCTTACCATCTGAAAAGTATCATCTAAAACCATCTGAAAAGCATCATCTTACCATCTGAAAAGCATCATCTTACCATCTGGAAAAAAGTATCATCTTACCATCTGAAAAGCATCATCTTACCACCTGAAAAGCATCATCTTACCATCTGAAAAGCATCATCTTACCATCTGAAAAGCATCATCTTACCATCTGAAAAGTATCATCTTACCATCTGAAAAGCATCATCTTACCACCTGAAAAGCATCATCTTACCACCTGAAAAGCATCATCTTACCATCTGAAAAGTATCATCTTACCATCTGAAAAGCATCATCTTACCATCTGAAAAGTATCATCTTACCATCTGATCCATCTGAAAAGTATTCAATGACTCTGTGGACTCAGTCAACGTCAGTGGCTTGGAAAAAAACATTTCCAAAGCCATAATTCGTCTGACAGAGGTACCGCGGTGCCCTTGTGGTACATTATACGCTCTTCATCATTACTCTGCCGATTGTTTTTGCAGTTGTGCAGAAATTGAAATGTGTGGTGTGTGTGTGTGTGGGGTGTAAAAAAGTTTATGTAATGTAAAAAACATTTCCGTCTAACTGAACCTAGCTAATAGCATTTATTGGGCTTAACTTTCCAGAACAATGGGAAAGAACCACTCTCTTGGCGACCGCACGTGTATTGGCGGGATTGGCGAATTCTTCGTAACTCCCTTTTCTACTCTGGGAATCGAACCAGACAAGCGGGTTCAAGACTCCCGATTCCCAGAAGAGACCAGCTGAATTTTCTTTCCGAGTTTACCGCACACACAGCATAACATCTAGCAAAATGTTTTTCATTGTACGTGTTGCCAACAATTCGAGTGTCTGAATGACGCACCAAATTCATTTAATGGATTTTATGCGTTGCGAGTGAAATAGATTTAAAAAATAAAAAAATTTTTTATCAATTAATTAAAAGAGAAAAGTGAAAATGTAAACAATGTAATAATGCGAAAATGTTCTTTTAGCACAGTCTTTTCCCCCTTCACTTGATGAAGAAAGGTCGGGTGGGAGACGGAAAAATAAATTTGAATTGATTAAATGAGAAACAGAATACTTGGAATTCTGGAATCACTACAACCGAACTCAATCTGAAAATCTTTTCAAACTTTAAGGATTCAAAACAGCTATTTGTAGTACAGCTCACACCACTTAATGTAATCACATCGGGACTCGGGGATTTTGATAACAATAACCGAATGATATGTATATCCAAAAAAATCCCGTTTGCAAGTTTGGTGACCATACATTCCATTTGGTTGAAACACCAAACATGGACCTCGCTCATGGCCCCCACATAATTGGTTGCAGAATGTTCAAAGGTTCGATTTTTGTTATTCAGCCGTTGTGAGACGTTTGAATGGAACAGTCTAACGTATGCCACGAATCACGATAGTTTTCTATCGTACACAATACGTTTCCATAGATCCCATGAGAAAGTATTTCGTGACAAGAATTTTCGAATCAGGTCATCTGAAAGATACTAATCAAGAACTGGAGGAACAAGGGTTTTGTTTCGGCATATATTTGCGTTCATTAAAGGAAGGTCATAGAGCAGATGCAGCTTTACACGTTTTTGGATCACAGCGAATACTATGGACTCATTACGACATTAAGTACGACAATGTTAGTCAACGAGGGGGGGGGGGAGAACACCTTATAGCTAGGCTGGCTTAAGCGAGGGTTCAAGGGGTGCAATGCAACCCTGCAGCAGGCCGTAAGGAGCGGCAATTGTTGTTTAAAAACATAAATTTGATTATAAACATAAATTTTTGAAATTTTGGAGGAATAAAAATTTTCAACACCACGCGCAATTTTGAACCATACCTTGACAACATAATGTTCAGAAAACTTGAAGAAACAGGCAGGGCATGAGGCTGTAATACCAGAAACAAGAATAAACCCTTATCTATCAACACCCATGTCTCTAAGGTACTTTTTTGGCCACTCACATGCTCAGACTCTCTAGGTCACACTTTTTGTCGCTCACTGGACAGAGCCTGGACATCTTCGATAAGTAAGTAAGTTTGCTATCGATAACTTACAGGAAAAAACGTAAGTTAGGCTAAATCTTGGCTTCAGTGTGAGAAAAAAAATCGATTACTGAATTAACGATAACTAAAAACGAATTTCCCCCCCATGTTATGATATTGGTTCGTTCTGTTCTATCCAAAAGTGATAAGAATAAGTGGTGTTGACTGTATTTTACAATTTCTTTTGTTGGTTTTGTGCTAGAATTTGCAATTTGGCGACGATTGCCCCGTATTGCCCATTGTCCCGTATTGCAAACCGAATTTCCCGTATTTTTCTCGATGATATATGGTCACACTAATTCAAATGCTTCCACCAGTCCGCAGCAGTGTAAATGATAAAGATTACTATTCTAGAAGGTTCTTTTTTTCTCTTTCGACTTTGCCGTTTGACCAATCAAAATATCGCACGTAGTCTTACGACGATATTCAGTCCCGTTCGTGATTCGTGAGTCTCATTTCTTCAACTTCTTCCGTACGGAAAGGACGTGTTTGTTTCCCTGTGGAAAAACTAATTCGGAATCAGTTGAAAAATTTGCTGAAAATTTCTGCCGCGTATGTGTTTACAAAGAAGAAACATAACGTTATAAGAGAAGTGACCAGCGATTGAGGTGAGTTCCGATCAACTTCATATTATTTTTCAATTATCATGTTTTTGAGTTGTCCGCAGTATTCAATGCCATGTCATCAGTCAAAAAGTAGGGATTTAAATTTCCTTCTCGGTCCGTAGCAATTTTTGCTCAGAGAATTTTACTTTATATACACCATTATACCATCTAGCTGTCCGTTTTTGAATTTTCAGCAGTTCACCGATAACATCTTCAAGAATATAATTTTAAATATTTACACATTGAGACCAGAGCCGTAGTGTGCCTTTTCGGGACCCCGGGGCTGACTTTTTCTTAGGGCCCTTCTTGAAAAGGTTATTATTATGCGTAATGTAATTACATTTTTTTGGGGGATCCCGCTATTCGGGTCGGGGCGCTTGGGCAGTGCCCCGTTGTCCCAGCCTAGTTACGGCTCTGATTCAGACTTCGGTATAAGGAATGGGAGCATCGGATAAATTTGACTCCATAAATGAAGTGACTTGAATATACGCCTGCGCCGGAATTGGCAATTTTGCTAGCAAGTACCTTGAAAACCGATGTTATAAGTGAGGGTGACGTTAAAAGTGGTAGACATTATACTGAGGTCTGACTAGCATAATTTTGCTGTTTTCTCTTTTGATAGAATGTCTATGTTCATTTGCCAATTATGGTCACTAATATATTAAGACAATTAATTTTGTGAGAATACAATGATGTTCATATGATGACGTTGATTTTTAAAATAATCTACATGTTGATATTAAATAAGTGAATTGAAACACATAAATATTCTTTTGGAGTTATTTTTTTCACTGGAAATATCTTTGGAGGCCCTTGTTTCTCTTGATACACGATTTTTCATTCATTTTATTTGAACTGTATTGTAATATAACCGACAATAATTGTCCTTTAGAGCAGCGGTTCTCAACCTTCTCTGACTCGCGGAGTCCTTTTCAGTGTATAATTTCTATGGCGGAGCCCCGTTTAACTCGAGGAGCCCTTTTTAATGGTGGTGCCCTTTAGGCCTCTTTTTTTTGTTTATCAAATTTATTGGTTTATTTGGTTATTTTCGATTGAGCCCCTGGGAAGTGCCCACTGAACTTCAAGGGCTCCGCGGAGCACCGGATGAGAACCGCTTCTTTAGAGAATATATTATTGAATCGAAAGACACGGGAAACTTCCTGTTAAAAACTGATATACAGGGTGTTCTGTTGATGAACCGACAAACTTAGAGGGTTAGTTTGTTGTCCCTGTTAGTTTAAGACAGTGATTCCCAACGTGGGCGTTAACACCCCTTTGGGGGCGATGGAAAGTTCCAGAGTGCGGTAGAAGCTACGGATATAACATAGGATCCTATGGGTTAGATTGCGTTAGGGGGCGATGGGAGAAAAAAATTCCTGAAAAAGGGGCCGATGGGACAAAAAGGTTGGGAAACTATGGTTTAAGTCTTAAACCATAGTCACTTATTTAATTTTGTTCCTCTTGATGATGACATCCAGAGGAACAAAAATTGCAATGGAACATGGTGTGGCAAACTACATTGATAGGGTGAAAATCGCGAAAAACGCATGCAGGTTTCGACGTCACGCTGGAACGACAAAAAGTACAATATAACTACAAAAATATTTATTTGATTAATCATCAAGGGAGTTGTTAAAAGTGGCGGCTGCTGACTTCATTGCACAGTCTACAACGACGTAAAAACACAATTTTGTACAACCCCCGCAAACAGTTTTGTTTCAGAGAAACGATTAAAAAACATTTGAAACCGATGTCTTCATGTCTTATTCCGTTTTACAATATTGCATACAGCGCCATTCCGCACTGGTGGTTAGTTTTTGAACTTTTTTTGTGGAAAATTAAACCCCATGACCGCCTATAAACTATTACCAAGTTTGATAACATTTTGTCCAGTATTTCCTCTTTTATTGCCATTTCAAAGTGCTTCTTCAATTATAAACACCCTGTCATTCAGTTAGAAATCACCGACTGAAGTTTTACGAACGTTTCAGATATATCTATAGTGGAGCGTGGAGGACGGATCTGCTGTGCAATAATGTTATTTTCTTTCGTTCAGCGCCCTCTATCTAAAAAAAATGTAACTATTTTTTCTGCACCCCTTCGATGAAATAGTTTTTCGCAAACCGAATTCACAAGCTTGCCAATTCCTTCAGTATTTATGGATTTTTATCTTATTATTTTGGACCTGTTGATAGATCCTTTTTTACTAATAATGTGTGTGAGTGTAAGTAGTTATAACTAAAGTATTCAATTGTGCAAAGACACATATTTAATAGATATTCAAACACATAAAAGAGAGACAACATCTGTTGCTGTTCAGACTTGAGCAGCCATGTTGTTGTACTGTTGCCAAAACTCTGAAACTAAATACTTGACTACGAATGTGTTGCCAGATACCAAAAACAGAAATAAATAAATGAAGTGCTGGTCCATTAACATAATATTCTAACATTTTAAACTATTTACGAATTTATGAGACACCTTGAATATAGAAATAGAAGAAATAATATTGATTAAATTAAACAACCTATGTGTCAACCATAACCTAGAATACTGCGAAACGATTCTCGTATACTGATTGTTTTCTTCAAGAAGCGGGTTATAGTATAATATCATAAATCTAAGTAAATTTTAAATAATGTTAATAAATGTTCATTTTAATCGATTTCAGAAAAGAATCTGTCAAGGAAGAGTCTGTGGTAGGAAAACAAAACTGGAAAGAGAAATCAACATCATGTTGGATTGGAGCTGGAAAATTTTACTTAAAATTGAGAAAATGATCGATAAAGTAAGTAATTCTCTCTGATATCAGTTGGGAGACAGGAAATAAATATTCATATTTTTTTAATGCCACGTAACAGCAAAGTAATCAAATTATCGAATGAAATTCATTATAATTAATGGATTATTAACCCCCGTTTTAATGGTATAGCTTACGACTCTATTCTCATCAGCTGTACATGGTGGCCTGTAAGTGCTAATGCTGACTTTATTGCATTAACCGTCCGTCGTAGATGTATAGTCTCAGTTTAAAAAATGCTCAAAAGGTGTTCGAAAATTACATTGTACCAGTTTTGAGAGTGAGGATAAGTGTACCACAAAATAAGAAATCTAAATTTTTATATGGTCTGTCTTCCAACTCCTAATTAGAAAATTGTTGATAGGTACCTTCCGAGGCCAACAGAAAAATAAATGCTTGTAAGTAAAATATTCGCTAAGATATTTGAAGTCGAAAATTGGAGTAAACTTCGGGAGGACAACAAAAACTAACAGACAACGCTCTTTTCCCTCATTTTTATAGTATTTTTAACGACTTTTCTTCGATTTTGGAATTGGAATATCTCTGCGAATATTGCCGTTGGAAACATGGAATCTCTTTTGTGGCTCAGGAGAGACAGGGCAACAACTTTCTAATTGGAAGTTAGAAGACAAGGGGACCGTATAGAAATGCAGATTTTTTTTTTTTGATTTTGTGACACAGTATTTTCACTCTCTCAGGATAATTTTTGAGAATTTTTTTTGAATTGGAACCATATTTCTATGACGGACGGTAGATGAGATAAATGATTATCATTATCATTTACAGGACACCCTGTATATAAAACCATCAATCATTTTCTTATCGGGCCTAGGTGAAATGTTTGGACGATGTTTACATTAGTAAAGCAATTCTTCATTAGTATGTCTTGGAAATGGTTGTGACTTTCGTCTCCCCATCCTGTACATTTCATCATTGATACTTCACATGACTCATTACACTTTATGTATTTCTGTATAACCAATCATGCTCCTCTTGCCACCTTTATTACGGTAGTATGCACATTCGCTGAAGAGATTGTCTATTTTATACTCAGTATAAAATTGAATTCAGTATAATACTGAAGTCTCTCTGAAATTATTTTTCGATTATTTTCATTAGAATATGTATATTTATTTGCTTGCTTCGTTCAGCCGTTTAAACATTTAAAATTTGACATTCTGCATTTGCTTATGAGATAACTTCCACCTAAGAATATTTTTCCCGGATCAACTTTAGTTGAATCACGCACGTTAGTTAACTTTTACTGGGTTGATTGAAAGCCAACTCGAGACAAAATTTCAGTTACATTTTTGAATTTTCTAGAATTTTAATTATCTTTCTTTGTTTTCTTTTGAATTAGATGCAACTTTTAAAAACTGAAACATATAAAAAAATTGGAAGCAAATAAAAAAAATCCTAATAATGGAATATCTAAAATTATTTTGATTGCTAATACTATTACCATTTCTTGGATTTAATCCATTTATTGGCTTATGGATTATAAAAGTACCACACGTGCGTGCCCTTGACACTAAAACCAGGTCCGTCATTTAATATACAAATATATATATACCCCTGGAAAAAGTTGAAATGACGGCCCTGACTAAAACCACACCTTAAAGGAGAGATTACTCATTCAAAACAGTAAACAAGCAACTAAAATATAAAACAATTCTCTTCTAAACGTTTTGCCGTCTGTGCGAGAAAGTAGTAGGACCGTGACGCCACAAAGCAGCTCCGAGACCACGCCCAACGAGTCAAGGCGGCACAAGTTCAGCATCAAAGAGATGAAACATCCCTTACTTTATAGCTCTGATTGTAGCTCGAAATTTTATGTCGATTTGTGAAATATTTCGATTAACACGACTTCGTAAAAAAAAAGTATTGAACTTCTGCAGTGAGTTATAGTACGATTGATTTTCATTATTGCTTTTAGACATTGAGAAGCAGAAAAAAAAAATGGTCGAATGAACATTTTTCTTTGAAAGCACATATCAAGAAGGGACCGTTATGCAGTTCGTGCAGCGACACTTGCTGATCACTTCAGATTTCTACGTCGAGTCATTTGAGGCAGTGTTGCACGTCCATCTTGTGACGCCAGACCAGAACATGGTATACGATTCTAGTGAGCCGCCAATGGTCCCGTCCCTTCAGGGCCCTTTTCCGGCCGGGCCTCTGTTGGAAATTTGGCGTTTTTCCAGATTCCTTAAATTCACGGTACATTCTTGCGATGGCGTGCGCGGAAATCCAAATTTCATGTCTACCCCGGAAATGCTTTGACTCATTTCACGACCGCCGACTACTTAAGCACGTTCAAAGTCTCTTAAATCGTGACAACTTGCCATTGTAGGAGAAACCCATGTAACAGTTCCTTAGCTACTTGCTGTCTTATATAGACGTTACTGACCGCATCGTGTTACGTTGATTGGTTGAGTTTCTCCCTTATTTACTTATGCTCGTATGCACCAGTTTTTTTTTCTGGCTTCTCAGTGTGTAAGTACCTACCAATAATACGGTCATCGACGATAAAACTTTTCCATTGTTTCAACATTTCATGCATTTTTTTTATTTTCTTCTTTAAGGTTGGTTGGAGAAATGCCGAGTTTTACACAAAATCTGGAGTTTGGCCTCCCTTTGAATTTTCTATTTACTTTCCTCATTTGCTTGCACCACTTTTGTTTGCCGATATTTACCACTATTGCTTGAATATATTCATCACTTTTGCTTGCCGATATTCACCACTTTTGCTTGCCGATATTCACCACTTTTGTTTGCCGATATTCACTTTTGTTTGCCGATATTCACCACTTTTGTTTGCCGATATTCACCACTTTTGTTTGCCGATATTTACCACTATTGCTTGCCTATATTCACCACTTTTGCTTGCCTCTGTTTTCCAATAATATTCACATGCTCGATAATCCAAGTGCATGATCAAACTATTAACGCGAGCTTTCATTAAATCTATTTTGTTTATTCTATCTCATCTACATATTCTTTTTCATCTTATGCTTTGTTATAAATTGATATTCCTCATTTCTCTCAAAACATCCCTTCTTTCCTTCGCTTTCACTGCAGCTAAGCTGTCAAAGAGGAATTTTGCACTCACTTTCCGTAAAACCTTCGCACATTCACCGCTCTGCATCCACTTATAACTACAAGTTCGATCGAACTGCTTTATGGCTGTGCGCAAATTGCATTTTCTTTTGTATCTATTTTTATAATCGCTTAGATTATTTTCTATTGATTTTATATACTTGGTATAATATCTACCAAGTATTTTGACTGAAGATTATTTTCTCGCATTTTTCGTCCTTTGGTCCAGTTGTGGTTCCAATGAGGTAATCTATCTTCACTGTGCTGTAAGAAGTTAAATTTCGAAACTTCACCGTTGTATGGCTGCATCGATAACCTCTACCGACTTGAGTAATGATAATTACTTCACGCTTGCAGTCTTTACACGGCTTGAAATGAGACCCTTTCTTGACTAATCCTATGACTATGGAGTGTCATTGCATCTTTTCTCTCGACATTTTTCTGTTAAAATCTGCGAGTGCCAAACAGGTGAAGTCAATGCTGAAAGATCAATCAAATGCAGCTGCACAAAAGGAATTTATCAAAAAAGGAATCGCAAATTCGAATGCCACTAAACCGTATTTTACAGGGGGAAAAGTGTCATAGTGCCAAACAATCAAGTTGTTAATGTCTTCATTGAGGATGTAAATAAAATCGTTTCATTTATATCGACTGCTTGTGTAATTGTTTTGTGTTTAGATTTTTGTGTTTCGTAAATTTGACTTGGGGCTAATTGAATTTGAACAGATGCACTGATTTAAATAAAACAAAAAACATGTTAACGTCATGGAATGTAAAATAATTGCATCCGCTCATAATTTATTTCATTCATTCACTCGTAATTCATGGATGAATCGGTTCAAGATATGTACAGATGTGTAACGAAATTTCATTTCAATGGAAGTACTATTGAAACATACTCTAGACCAGTGTTTCTTAACCTTTTTTTGCCCGTGGCCCCCTTTGGACCATATTATTTTTTTTCTCGTGGCTCCCTTGTCTTATCCAGAGTCTTCGACCCTCATCTAGAAGCAAGATTCTTTGTATGTATTCAATTGATTTTTTTCTCAGTGAATTTATACTGAACGAAAATTTTGCAAGTAAGATTGATCTCCAGACCACTGGGCTCGAATTTATTGAGCTCCGAGTTTTATTCAGGGCTATCTGAACATCATATAGACCCCTTCCCCACTCGGGTAAAGTGATGCTATAGTAGTCTCACACTTTGGTGGAAATAAACAGCCTTCATATTTCATACTTATTTCCAAAATTTATTGTACTCTACAAAATATCATGAGGTCGGGTCAGTTATGGACATGAGACTCCCGGGCATGACAAGAGTGGGACTGACAGTGCTGCAGCCCGGGGGCCTGATATGGTTTTCATTTTTTTTTTGTTTTTTCAAGCTATAAATTTAATATAGAAGGGTCTGTGAAAGATCTAGATGGGGGGGGCCTGCGAACCCCATCCCCAAGGGAACCTGCTGCAAAATGTAGGTGGTCAGGTCCTAAAATGGCCGTGGTTTTATGGGTAGTATTGTTGGATTCTGTAAGTGTATAGTCACTGAGAGATATAAAGCTTTATTTCTTCACACCTTTTAATTTTTCTTCTCAGTTCTCTGTAGCCCTCTCTAAACTACCTGTCATGGCCCCTTTATCCATTTTCTTCCGTGGCCCCCTTGAAGTATCCCAGTACCAGTAGGGGGCCATATGGCCCCCGGTTGAGAACCACTGCTCTAGACCACATGCTTTCGAGAGTATTTCAAAATACCTACATGTCATCAAAATTTTAATTTCAGTTTTCTCAACCACAATGACAACCACCATTTTGTGATTTGTAACGTAAGTTTTCAACCACCTTTTAAATGTAATAGATGCACAGTTAATTATTGTTATGACAAAATAGATTGAGACCTCATTTTAAGTAGAAACATCAAGAATTCATATGTGTGTATATGTATTCAAGTTTCTGAAATTAAATACCTCGGCGTCATGGTCTCAACTGACCTACGTTGGAACAAACATGTTGATTATGTCTTCCAGAAAGGTCTCAACAATTTTTTCTTCTTCCGCCGTAACCTCAAACATTCCAATCGGGATACCAGACTGCTTCTGCTACAAACTTACATATACAGTATTTATATCGCCAGTACTCTCCTACGCCGCTGAAATCTGGAACTCCTATATCTCCACTAATATATGTATAATATAGACAAACTCGAATCAACCCGGAAGAGTAGATGACTTCGCCTAATAACACTCAAAAAATCGTCAACGAATAAGGCAAATACCAGGAAATACTAAAAAATTCTTAATGCATTCGACACTTATCCGAGTTGAGTTTCCACCTGGATTGAGTACCAAATCTTCAATCTCGGTTGCTCCAGGGCAACGAACCAACAATACGTCTGTTCAAGTCAGGAATGAAGAGAAGCGTATTCTTGTTAACTGCGGTTCTTCAAAAATTCCTCAACAGATGACGTACTGTAGTACCCGAAAAAAGCCAGCCATTATAACAATTTTTCCTAACTAAAATAGAACTGGCAAAAAAAGTAAAAGAAAAAAAAAAAAGTGCTGGGAGAGATCCGTCTCCCTTCCGTGACAATGAACTGTTCCCATCCTATGCTCAGCTTTGTTACTTTGCGTCTTTTATTTAGCGCATGTGTGGCGAGGTTTTCTTTAGACAAGAACCTTGTGTCTTTTTCTACATTTATTGGCATAGCTTTGCAGCTGGGGCTGTCCACGAAGCACAGACTGCCTGTTACTTTGATGTTTACCTCCGGAGCTCGACAGTACTTGCAGCCGACTTTTGGTCTCATATTAATAAAGAGAAATGTTTCTCTCTCACACAGCAACAACTATTTTCCCCATGAAAAAACAAAAGAATAATTCCGGAAACCTCAAAAACAGGATAAATGCGTGATTTTTCTGAAACATAGGAAGCTTTCAAAAATGGCATCAAAAAGGATGACGTGTACTCTAAATCAGTGGTTCTCATTCTTTTTTGGTCCATGGCTCCCTTTCAACCATTTCTCATTCCTATGGCTCCCTCTTGCGAACATGAATAATTTTCTAACTCCCCCCCCCGTCCGTCCGTTTTTCCATTAGAAGATAGTTATTCAAAAATTGTCTGAATTATATAAATATGTTTGAATTTAATTTGATTAATTTTTAATTTATGAAAATAACGAAAGATCAAAATAAACGTAATAGAATACAGTAAAAAAAAAAATAGAGTAAATTATTCTCAATCAACGTAAATTCTGCGCTTGAAGACGGTACAATGTCAACAAGTTACTGTACTGGATGAAATTTGTATTATTTCAAATTAGTTTATTTTTGTCTTTGTATAATAGATTATGGTTTCGTTGAGAAAATGTCAGTTGTAGCTTCCAAAATACGCATTGTTATAGTGATAAAAATCACAAAAAGTGATAGCAAGCAGTTTTATTAATTTTATTCTCTTCATGCGGATAAAAGTAGTATATAATGAGGGAGTAGCCACACAGAAATGAATCACAATTGAAAAGTTCAATCTTTCCCATCGTTTTCAATAATGTATCAAGGATATAGGTCCATGTTGTAGCCATACTATGAACTTAAAAAAATGAACTAAAATACGTGTGAAAAATATTTAAATATTTGTTTGAAACATTCATTCCAGAGAAATCATGTGCGCAGTCACCGGGCCGGATTAACCATTAAGCAAAATAAGCACGTGCTTAAGGCATCAGTACTAAAGGGGCACCACCAAAAAGTGCACGGATTTTTTTATAACATCCATCATCCGATAGAAGATCCTAAAATTGTAAGAACACTTGATTGTATAGTTGAAGATCATTATCACAAGGATGGCACAAAAGATGAGAAACTAATAAAACTAGACCACATTATTTTGCTGAGTTTTTTGATTAGCTTTTCAGTTTCCATAAAGTACGCCCAGGACTGTCTCTTAACATTATCACACGCCCATATACAAAGCGACTTTTCCGAAAGAGACACTACTACCTTGCTAAAAATTCCTACCTACCTATTTGCATATTTACTCTTGAAAATCGGAACCATATCTAATTGTCACTTGGTTGCCAGAAGTGACCAGATGGGCCCCATGCAGCAAACCAAGTTCTACAGAATAAGGACATGATTTTTGTGGGTCATTAGTGGATCAATTGTGCAGTTTGATCCATAGAAGTAAAAGAAATGCCACCACGTGTAAATTAAAAACTTGGCAATGTATCTAAAAAGAAAAAATACCTAATATATATATATAACGGTGAATCGCCAGAAATAAGATACCTATTGGCAGGGCCGCAACTGTATACTTGGTTAGCAGGGACAACCACTCATTTAGGCACCCCCCCCCCCGTAATGCTGAAGGATAGGTTGAATTTGCGCCCCCTTTTGTAATGCGCCTGGGGCACCAGACTCGCCTGCTCCCCCCCCACACTAGTTGCGGCCCTGCCTATTAGTAATATTATGGCCATTATCAGATTCAATGGTTCCTCCTTGGAGTGATGGTAAAGTTTTTATCTCATCAACCGTTCGTCGTAGTGTTATAATTTTAAAAATTCTCAAAATGTGACCAGAAATTACCCTGCACGAGATTTGGGGATCAAAATACAGTGTACACAAAATAAAAAATGTACGATCCCCCACCTCTAATATCCAATCAGACAGTGGTTGCTCTTGCTTTTCTGAGCCCAACAAACAAATCACATGTTTTCAACTGCATTACATATATTCCCTGAGATATTTAAATTCAAAATCGGAAACAGGCCCGACCTCAGGAGAATTTCGCGACCCAATGCAGAAAAAAAAAATTCGGCTCCCTCTAAAAACATTTTATGTAGTTGTTCCCGACTTACAAATTTTTCGAGTTGCGAACATAAATCTTGGAGGGGAAGTTTTTTTCAGAGAGAACGCATTTTATTACTCTAATTTTTTTCATTATTTCAGGAACGCGTTGATAGTCTGGATCGTAATCAAACACGATCCATCGGGAGAGAATGGCATTTAAATTAATTTTACAAAATTCATAGATTATTAATAATAATTAGCGCGTGGTCCACCTGCTGACACTTCATCGTGGCTCGGACCATATTGAACAGTCATAAAGTTTTGTCATACTTTTAAACCGCTTCATCATCATCTCTTTATCAAATATACGTTGCAATTCGATAACTTTGATCATTTTTCGAATTTTTTATTGCTATTTTTGTGTAATTAATGTAAATTAATAGAAGTAAAGGAACCAAGTACTGGAACTCCATGACCCCCACAAGAGTAGGGCTGACAGGCAGGATCGTCGTAATAGCATCATAGGCCCCGAGCCAAGGGATTTTTTTGGAGGCCCTACATGGGAAATTCTCGAAAAATTCAACTACGTCTCGTTTTTCTGAGGCACCTCTTCTCTTGAAGCTCTTCGGGCACGGCCCGGGGTGGTGGAAGCATGCGTTAAGACGGCACTGTCTAAGGTTCGCACCAGGCGTCCTCCTTTTTCAGTTTTGAATCTGGTAACCCTATCTGAAGACCACATAATCCGTGTTTTCACTTATTTGTTCGATCATCCATATTGTCCGAATGTTTTTGTGGAAAGAAATAATTATTTTTTCTACATAAAATCGATTGTTGCAAATGTACAATTTTTGTTACCAAAATTTTCGTCTCATAAAAAAATTTCATGCCAAAAAATAACAAACAATCTTTCTTTCACCATCGCATGAGTTTCCTGAAATTTCGAGATTAAATGGCAGCACCAATAGTATATAAATCAAGCCTTTGGAGAGAGTAGGCGGTCTCCGCCTTGGCAGTGCTGAGAACTGTGTCCCCCAATATCTTCCGTCGGAACATCACGTGACTCGGTGAAAACAAACACGACCCTCCCCCCCCCCCTGTTATTTTCTTATGGCATAAATAGGAGTTTAAAACAATAAATGAAAAAATAATTTCTGCTTGGACGATATAATATATAATTCCAAAATTAATGAAAGTTATCATTTCAGCATTTAAAGAAAGATAATGTCACCATTAATGGAAGAAAATATTCTAGAATTAATGTAAGAGATAATTACAGCATCGATAAAAGTCATAATTCCAAAATTAGTGAAAGAATTAATCAAAGCGATAATAATAAAATTAATGAAAGATAATTCCAGAATGAAGGAAAAAGATAATTCAAAAATTAATGAAAAAGAGATAATTCCAAAATTAATGAACGAGACAATTCCAGAATTCATGAGATATAATTTCAAAACCAATTAAAGAAATAATTTCAGCATTAATGAAAGAAACAAATCCAGAATTGATTAAAACAATTATTTCAGAAGTAATGAAAGAAATAAAATAATTAATAAAGGAAATAATTCCAGAATTAATGAAAGAATATTCAATAAATAATGAAGGAAAATTCAATAAATTTTGAAAGAAATGATTCCGGTATTAAATGAAAATAATTGAATCTTTTTTCACCTTTAGATGAGTTCTTCTATCCTGTTTTTAAATGTTTAAAACCCAATATTTAGAGACCGAACTGTACATTTCTATGGAAAAATTGCCAGGCGGCAAGTTTGTTTTCACGGAGTCACGTCATTTCCTTGCATTTGATGTCGCTGCAGTCGCGGTGGCTGGATGCTCCCTCTAGTAATAAGTCCGACCAGTAATGTCGTCTGCTTCTCTCCAGGTTACTTGTTTTGGACTTCTCCTTGTGTGCTTAAAAAATAACCGAACTGGAAGTTCGAACTTCCAGTTCTGTTTGTGGGCTTAAGCTTGTAGGGAACCGACTTCTTCTCTGTCGTCTGCTCATGAAGAGGCTCTTTGATTTGGACGTCTCCTTATGCTCAAATAAAATAACCGAACTTATCGTTTAAATTTCCAGTTCAGTTCACGAGCTTTGTTTATAAGGAACTGAGCGGAATAAAGAATATAGTTTTTTGCTCTTTGAACTTCATCTTCACCACATGAGTCACTCTTAAATTTGACATTAGATGGCAGCACATTACTATAAAGTGCAGTGTGGAAAAATTCACTTTTTACGATCTTACCTGTCGTCGGACGTGGATGACGTTTATTTTGGATGTGTCTTTGGGTCTTGAAGAAATTATTGAACTGGAATTTTGATCTTTCAGGTCAGTTTATAGGCTTTGTTTATAAGGAGCGTAGCTGAATGAAGAATTTAGTTTTTTTATACCTGAGCTTCGTCATCACCACATAAGGCATTTCTGACTTTGAAAGTAGGTAGCAGCACCAAAAATATTTTTAAAAATGAATTTCTTAAAGTACTCTAGAGCAGTGTTTCTTAACCTTTTTTTGCCCGTGGCCCCCTTTGAACCATATTTTTTTCTCGTGGCTCCCCTGTCTTACCCAGAGTTTTCAACATTTTATACGTATTGAAATGATTTTTTTCAGTGAATTTATACTGAACGAAAATTTTGCAAAGAAAACTGGCCTCCAGACCACTAGCGTAGAATCTATTGATCTCCCCGCTAGTTCGAGTTCTATCAGGACCGTCTCAATATCATGCCCCCCCCCCTCCTTAGGCAAAGTGATGCTATGGTAGTCCCATACTTTAGC
Source organism: Pholcus phalangioides (assembly GCF_987345545.1). Classification (NCBI taxonomy): domain Eukaryota; kingdom Metazoa; phylum Arthropoda; class Arachnida; order Araneae; family Pholcidae; genus Pholcus; species Pholcus phalangioides. The sequence continues at coordinate 9,818,684 of NW_028301612.1, read as the reverse complement.
TGGAAATAAACAGCCTACATATTTCCTACTTATTTTCAAAATTTATTGTACTATACAAAATATCATAAGATGGGGTCACTTATGGGCATTAGGCCCCTCACAAGAGTGGGACTGACAGAGCTACAGCCCGGGGCCTAATATGGTTTTCATCATTTTTTTTTTCATACAACAAATTTCATATAGGGAAGGGGGTCTGAATATTTAGCCGGGGACTTGAGGAAAAACCCCATCCTAGGGAACTTGTTGCAAAATGTAGGCAGTGAGGCCTAGGTGGGTCCATGCACTAAAAAAGGCCCTGGTTTTATGGGTGGTTTTGTTGGATTCTCTCTCTCACTGTATATAAGTGTTAGTCACTAATATAAAATCTTTATTTCTTCACACCTTAATTTTTCTTCTCAGCTCTCCGAACCACCTGTCGTGGCTCCTTTCTCCATTTTCTTCCGTGGCCCCCTTGAAGTATCCCAGTACCACAAGGGGGCCATATGGCCCCCGGTTGAGAACCACCGCTCTAGAGTATTAAATTAATTTTAATTCCCGTTTAAAATTGTTAGTGCCATTGTGAATTCGCGGCAAATGCTACAAGGCAAGCGTTTCACATTACAACAGGACTACCTATATCAACTCCCATAACTCTCCTATTTAGTATATGTGGCCAACCCCCTTTCAATCTCTTTGTCTTACGCTCCGTTGGTCGATTGTTTTTGAAGGCTAGAGTATCTAGTTATGGCACTGATTTTTATAATTTTTGCAAACGATGGCCGATTTCTAATAATTCAGTTATTTCTCCGATCTCATCTGAAGTTACCGATTTTATAATTAATAATCACCTTACTACTCCGTTACAAACACTGACATTTTCAACTCCTCCTTGGAATGACTCCAATATCAGGTTTCATATTGATGATCTTCCCTTTCAAGAAAGTATTTACGATCATATGATTCCAATATTATTTAATCAACATATGACAGAAAATTAGTCGTCTAATGTTATCACAGCTACAGATGCATCCAAAGCTCAAAATACGTCGGTGTGAATCTATTGCCCTAATAATAATTCATGTATACAAGCTTTAGTTCATGATTACACCTCCGTTTTTACAGCAGAGTGTCTTGCTATTGCATATGCAGCTACCAAGCTCATCTGTGAGAGACGTAATTACGTTATTTTTACCGATAGCAAAGCATCACTTTTTGCCTTGAAAAATGTAAATCCCCGTTCCCATTCTGTAACAATATTGACACATTCCTGTCTTACACATGCAAAAAACATTGCAAATTCAATCACTTTGGTGTGGACTCCTGGCCATAAGAATATTTTATACAACGAGATTGCCGATAAAGTAGCACGACTTGCGACAAGAAATAATAACTTAAACTTTCCTTCTTTCACTTTTATGGAAGATATTCTTAATCGTTTTGAAAACTGTTTTAAAAACAACGTTGATCAGCGTTTTACTTGTCAAAACGAATATATATACGCAATCGACTTTTTCAACTGCGTTATATTATACTCACGATTTTTTCACAGTCGAAAATATGAAACACTTTTTTATCGTTTACTTACAAACAGAGCATCCACCAAAGATTATTTACATAGAATAAATCAGATTTCATCTCCGATCTGTGATCATTGTTCAGATCCTGAGACTTCACTGCATTTCATGTTCATTTGTAAACATTGGATTGAACAACGCCGTCAATTTGCTATTAGCCTCTCGATTCCCAATGTCAATCGCGTTTGTCTTGGATGAATTTATTGAAGTTAATGCTGAACTCATGCTCATGCTTTTGAAAAATATCTTTATGCATGTAACAGATTTTAATTTGCGTTGAATTTTGATTTTTTTCTGTTTCTGTATTCACATCAGATGTGAAATGAGATATTTCCTATGTTATGTATACCGCAGTTATTTATTTTTTACAATGTGAGAAGCATTTGAATGGAAAAGAAAATTCGTAATTCTTGTTTGTGTGTGGGTTTTTTTTTAAATCTCTCTGAATATTTATATTTTGCTTTCTCTATGCGTATTTTTTGGTTAGAATTTCCAAGTGTGATTTTCCCCCATCCCTATCATGTAAGATTTGTGCAAATTCTACCATCTTTTATGTGAATTTTGCATTCATGTATTCACATTACGTATAAGTACTCACATATTTACATGTATATTACGTAGTGTACATTTTTGTTTTAAAGCGGTCCTAAAGCCTTTGTAGGTATAAAGGACGTAAAATAAAGTGTCATGTCATGTCAAGGGCTACAAGGCAGAAAAAAAAAACTGCTGATGGCGGACCGCGTGACAGTTCGAGTCACCCGGTATATACGGATTTTGTCATTGCGTAACGCAGTGACAAAACTGTTCATGTGAACATAATAATGATTCATTATCAGGATTTCAAGCCCATCGGAAAATATAAATAAGGGGCCATTCAAGTATTACATAAGCAGATTTTTAGCCATTTTTGACCCCCCCCCCCCGGCAGCAAAATTTCGTCAGCAGCTTAGAATATTTCATATCTTCAAAAAGGGGTGGTTGATGACGTAAGCAACCTTCAAACTCCCCCCCCCCCCATCATCAAAAGTCAGCAAATCCGAAACCCCCTCCCCTCGATGCTGACGTAATACTGGAATGACCCCTAATCAGATTTTCAAATAAGAAAATTATCAATTTGTTGACTTCAATTTCGATACGGTGAAAATCTGATATTTCGTTGGATGACAAGCTGCCTTCAAGTGGCTTTTTGGCTCGTAATATGGCCGCTCTCTCGCAGGCGAACGAAGCGACGTGCGAGTTGGCTAAAGCACAACACAATATTTAACATAATAGTCTGTACTATATTTAATATACAGGGCGCATAAGTAACGGGGCATATGGCATTTTACTGGCGAACCATTGGTCCTAGAGGCATACTTCCAGTTGGAAAAAGTACCCGAATAATGCGTAGTACCCAGATATTTGATTCATGTTGCCAGGGGTTATACAGTTATTAAAATAAAAATGTTAACTTTTTATGTGGACATCCTGTGCCCCAAAACCCAATTGGAAAGTTGTTTCCCGGTCTCCAACAAAAACATTCATCGTTTCTAAGTGCAATATTCACTGAGATATTCGAAGAAGGTTGGAAAAAAACATCATTAAATGAGTGGATGGAGTTCGTTATAACTGAATTCGACTTTATTTCTTTCAGTGGAGGCAATGGGTGTTGACACACCCCTCCCCAAAAATTCATTGAAAAAATACCCCAGAGCAATCGTTCTTTATTCGATTTTTATAAATATATTTCCCCCATCGGACCACTCAGGTTTAGAGGCGTCGCGAGTTCGATACCCGGTTCGCCCTTGTCAGAAAACGTTCCTGACACAGGGGTACAACAAAAAACGGCGACTTGACCGCAGCAAAAAATTGCTACCGCATGGAGTCCCCCATCGAGGGGTTAGCGCACCAACTTCTCGATGAGTATAAGAAACAAGCCTGCCGTTCGGAATCGGCAATAAATTGTAGTTCCCGGGGTCTAATTAGCCCTCGTGTGCAGAAAATGACCGTGGTGCGACAAAAATGATCAATGATCAGACCACTCAGTGCCGGTTGAAGATAGCTTCGAGCTAAACTAGATGGCTATCCGTCTGTAATTGCATGAAAACGATGGGGTTTTTTTACACACAAGCTTTCATTTTTCACCCATCTACTTCTTGGATTGCATTTACTACCAGCACTCAAAAGAATGTCAATGAATGGTCAAGAAATCTTTGTCTTTCTTTATGGCAGCCCTCTTTGAATGAAACGTCTTCGAACACACACAACTTTCTGTCTTCACAGTTACTTCATTTTGCTTAAACCTCTTTTATAGTTTGTGTCAGGGCCTACTGTCACTCCCAAGTCGTAAACCCACCGAGATTACATGCAACGCGCTTTTTTTATTTCCTTCCTCATGTTAATGTTACTTGAATAGCGGAAAAATTGCGAAAAATATATTCTATGCATTTTTTGTTTCAAATTAAATTTTTTTTAGTCAGAGTGACTAAAAAAATTTAATTCCACAAACTTCTTCGTGGCCCCAGTATCAGTAGCCGTGGCTCCCCTTTCGCCAGATTTTCATCCGTTGCCCCCCTAAGGTCATATGGCCCCCGGTTGAGAACCACTGCTCTAAATGGAGGGCATCTGTTTACCCTACGAAGTTCTGTGTCGAATACATTTGAAAGGTCGGGAGGAAAACGGTTTCAGTCCAAAATAATCGAAATTAATGTTTTTTGTGGTTTTGTATAACTCAGTACCGTCTTTTTCAACCACGTAAAACATCAGAGGTAAAAATGCTTTCAGTCCGCTGTAATAAAAGAAAGATACGGCATAAGGGGGAACACAATGATTTTAGTCACAGTGCGCAGATGGAAAAACGATCAGTAAAGAATATGCGCAGAAAGCGATATTTGAGTGTATTTGTTTTGCTTTACTGATGTGTGTGTATCTCGTGCTTTATGCTTATGAATTCGAGGTTAGTTTGTGTATCAAAGTATCGCTGAGAATAGATTCATGTTGTGTCCTACACAAACATCCTATGTCGAGATTTCAGAGGAATGGATGAAACGGTCGTGTATAGATAAAAAAATCTCTCTTCATAGTGATTGACTGTAAACAAAAAAAAATTAAATCTTGGACAGCTTTTTTATGACCAATACACCAAAAAAAAAAAATGCTCAAGGCCAATCAGATGCATTCATGTAGATAGTTCTACACCACGTTTAGTGTACCACCGTTCCAGTTCCACATTGGCAGGTACACCAAACCATGAAGTCACTCTTAAAAACAAGCAAAAAGCGGGAAAGGACCATCAACAAGAAAAGGGCATGCCAATCGAAGAATTACAAGGTCCCAATTCAAATGTCTCGAGCGAAGTACATTGACCTGCAACCTTCAAGAGTTTTTGCGACAACTAGACGTGAGATGGACGTAAGAGGGATCAGTAGCATGATGGCGTATATTTGGAATCTATACACTACAATGATGACTAAGGATAATAAAAATTTTTTTCATTGAATGTTTCTTTGCATTTATTACCAATAATTTTTCCATCTACTTTTAACTTAATTCATCATACCATAATCTGTCAAATATCATAATTTTTCAAATTTTATACAATGTGTGTTCGGCTTCAGAACCCTCTCAAACTACATTTTAGTGGGGGTGAAGCCAAGAAAAAAAATTACACAATCATTCTTTTATTTGCTTTTTGGAAAGTTTTGTTTGAGTTTTACATATACCATGATATAAAAGCAAAATAAAGTTTTTAAGATTGTAATTAAACCAGATTTTCAAATATAAACAATGTTTTTCGTCTACTGAAAAATTTAGTTTTATGGACTGAAACTATTTCCCTCCCGCACTCGAACCCTTCGATGTAAACTACTGGAGACACAATTAAGGTAAATTTCGTGATAATCACCCATACATATATGTACTCTGTCATTGTACATGCAAAGAACCACACACGTTGAGAAATTTTAATTCACAATATATAAGTTTTTTGACTTTAATACTAAAAACTGTATGAAAAATCACGAATTTCATTTTTTTGTTGTCATTAGTCTTAGCCCGTCCATTGATTGTTCCGCGACATGGATCCTCGGAATGTGGCTCACATTCTCTGATCTCGCATCAATGAACGGGCCCACGCGGTAAAATCTTTAGAGCATGGTATCTTGCTCGTTCTAATCTAAGAGAGACCTGGGGATTCCGTTGAAAGTACCTAACTCATATCGCAAGACACACCCTACCTCCCTGCAACAAAGTGAATTAATACGTTTTAAATCAATTTTTTATGTTCACTGAAGACAGGCTCCTGTAAAATGTCTGAAACAATTTGTGTCCCCTAATAAGGGACATTCCTGTAATTTTTGATGCCAGATTTTTTTATACATTTGTGTCCAGTTGTTTTCAACGATATATTTTTATTTAAATTTTTAATATTTACTAAAATCGTGAAGCACACACTGCATGTTCATAACATAAATTATATTATGATAATTATGGCATAAGTTGATCGATATATCAACGAACGGACCTTCGCGTCACACGGTAAAATCCCTCAGAGCAAGGTATCTTGCTCGTTGCAATCTCAAAAAAGATGGATTTCGTTGAAATTATCTAACGCATGTCGCAAGACCCACCCTACCTCCCTGTAACAAAATGAATTAATATGTTTTATATTCATTTTTTTACATCCAAAGAAACTTTTATAACAGCAAAGCAAATGGAACAATCTTCTAAGTGTCATTTATTTTTTTTTTTTTATAATCTTCGTTGAGCTTGAACAATGTGATTTCAACAAAAGGCACCTATATTGTTTATAAATTTCGAAACAAATAGATATTCGCAATAATATGTAAAATGATTCTGTACGTGTTGTTAGATGGTATTAAATTATTTTTTTTCTCGAATTGTTGCGTTTTAAAAGCAAAAATTGATGAATCATAGTGAAAAATCATGAAATCACGGATTTCATTTTCTTTTTGTTAATGTTAGCCCGTCCATTGATTGTTCCGCGACATAGACCCTCGGAATGTGTCCTGCATTCTCTGATCTCGCATCAATGAACGGACCCTAGCGTCACGTGGTAGAATCCTTAGAGCATGGTACCTTACTCGTTCTAATCTCAAAAAAAAAAAAGACCTGGTATTTCGTCGAAAATACCTAACACATGTCGCAAGACCCAACCTACCTCCCTGTAATAAAATGAATGTGTCTTGAATTCATTTTTATATCCAATGAAACTTTAGTAAGCATTCAAAGCTTCCATCTTCAAAGTCATGCCCCCATCTTCCTTTTATAATCTTCCTTTGAGCTTAACAATGTGTTTTCAACAAAAGACACCGGTATTGTGGATATAAATATGGGAACAAATAGATATTCATAACAGTATGTAAAATTATTCTGTACGTCAATAGATGGTTGTGAACTGTTTGTTTTCCGCTTTTAATTGTTGGTTTTTGTAAGAGCAAAAATAAACAATTGGAGAATTATTGAGCATAGTTTTCCGATTGCATCACTGAGCCTAGAAGTTTAGGGTTTAGAACTGTTGAAATTTGCCTTGCACTGAAAAGACACTGGATATGCCTAAAATAGGCAATGAATGAACGCCAGGACTTTGCCACTGGAATTATCCCGTTGCCGAGACATTTTCCAGCCCACCTTCGTGGCAGAGTCTGGAACACTTTATTTTGTGTCAAGAAAAAAAACATACACAAAATTTTTACAACATAACGATGAAACTTCGGTTAACGAGCTTAATTCATTCCACCATCGTGCTCGTTATGCGAATCAAACTTCCTCTTAGGAAATAATGTAAAATTGGATAATTCGTTCCACAATTATTCTTTCACATGAAAATGACTAATAAAAAGGTCATTCATTCATTTCATTATGCAGTATATTAATAATAAATAAAATACAATAACATATTTAAAAAAATAGTGATACCATAAATAAATATACAATACGATAATGTTTTCAAATTAAGTTATTCTAAACGACCAGGCAGGAGGAGGACTACCGTTTAGGACGGCATACTCACTGCACTCACCGTCTGTAAACTTATTTATGTGACTTAAAAATGGAACCCGATCTATGACACTTGCTTTTGCCTTTGTTTTTTTTTTGGAAATGGGGGAGAGATCGCACTATATTTTATTGTTCGCACTGCTACAGCTTTATTTGGTTGTGCTTCTCTACTACAAAGATTTGCACAGATTGTCTAAAATGGCCCCTGTGCCTAAAATATGATATATATAAAGTGGAACTTCGCTTAACGAGCGGTTCGCACAACGAGCAAAAATTTTGTACTTTATTTATTTTCACGTTGTCGCAACCGAGCTGATGGTTTTTCGCTTTCGTCCACACACGTGCTGTGAAATTGTGGGTAATATTCTCCCCTACAGTCTCCGGTCAGCGTGCCTAACTTGAAAAAATGAACTCCCGTACGAATGTCACTGTTTACGATATAAAACTATAGATGTACCATCGTAACCTCGCATATGTGCACTTGAAGCATTTTTTTTAATTTTGCTTGGAGAAAACTGTGGGCTGATTGCATTATTGAACGTGATTTTGAGGTAGGCTAGCGCATGAACAAGGAGAGATTGTGTCCTTGGGGAAGACCATAGAACTGGAGGTTCATGAGCTCCCCTCATTCAATAAATAGTGGAAGAACATGGTCATATCCACAGGCGAACTGATGAATCTCCATTGCCCGCCTCAGCAAGAGATTATGCACGGGATCTCGTTTGAGGAAGACGAAGAGAGAAATAAGGAGTTCCTCACTTCAAAAGAGATTAAGAGATGTGTTGAATGTTGATTTCTGTGCAAAACTTTGCAGAAGAGAATCACTCCAAATAAAGCTGTATCAGTGCGAGCAATAAATCGGTCCAACGTTTAGTGTGATTTCTCATTTCCGAAATAACCAAAAACAAAAGAGGCAAAAGCAAGTGTCGTAGATAGGGTTGTTTTTGAAGTCACACAAATAGGATACAGAAGAAGTGAGTCCTTAAGTCGCCCTAAACGATAGTCTTCCTCTCTCTGGTCGCTTAGAGTAAGTTAATTTGCAAACATTATCGTTATTGTATGTTTATTTATTTCATTGTATTATTTACTACATTATTTTTCATTATTGAATGAATGATGCTTTTATTAGTGATTTCCATGTGGATGAATGATTGTGGAACGAATTATCAAAGTTTCCATTATTTCCTATGAAGAAGTTTGATTCGAATAACGAGCAATTCGGATAACGAGCACGTTGGCGGAACGGATTAAGCTCGTTAACCGAAGTTACACGGTATATATATATCAATTGCACGGTCTCGTTAGGCATATATATATACGCTCCAATGAAGGAAAACCTCTGTTTCCTCTGTAGCTTAGCGGTAAGTCGTCCGGCAAACGAGGGACCCGGGTTCGACTCCCGGTAGAAGCAGAGATGAGTTTTTTCCTTCCTGAAAAAATCAACATCTCAAATAATGAATATCTTCACAGCATCCAGTTTTCTGTAGCATCCTGTTAATGTATATCTTACATTAACAAGTGGAGAGCGACATCATGTCATATATTTTAGTATTTTATTTGCATAATATTAACTTTCACCGGCGATTACGTATAGTACCAAAGCAACAATGGTAAATTTGATTAGTGAAAACATTATCACTTTCATTTGCGATTATGCAGAATACCAATGAGTCTCTAGTTAATAAACATGATAAATCGTGCTACAGTATGTCAGTATCTCTCAAACGCCGGGAAGTGGCCCGGTACCAGGCCTTGGAGTTAGTTAAACCTGGCCGTGAATGGTTCACCGTTTTATTTTTACCCATTTATTTCCAATTAGTCTTGTGTAGGATCGGACCTTCCACTCACAAAAAAGAAACCAAACGGCTCGCGGGCTTCCATAGGTTGAGAAATTCTGTACTACATGATATAGTACATATATATATGATCATTCATACCTGTATTATATCATTATATCCGGGTGGGATCGTAAAATTTGTTATTAGTATATCGGAGTCCGACTATGCAGTATATTCCTCACACATACCTCACTCATTCGGAATTTTTTCATATTTATCAAATTCGCCAATTACAGTAGGGTATTATGTAGGTAATATTTTGGTAATATTTCAATATTTAAAATGTCCGGTAAATATTTTCAGTATTAATCAAATTTATCAACGATACTTGGGAATTATGTATATTCGCCGGTAAAATTGTTTCTCAACCTATGGTCCGCAGGCAGACTTGATAAAATTATTCACTTGTAATTGGTATTAGTATATTGTAATATCCATATGGGCTCAAATAAAATTACACCTTCATAACTAGGTTCGCCATACATCATTGAGAAGGATGCAGGAAGTTGCGATGCTAAATACGGGATGACGCTAAATTTTGTGACAAAATTGCAATTTATTGTTTTAAATGCAATTTTCTAATTACTACTAAAATTGTTGAAGGGAGTGGAAATAAAGGATTGCTCCAAATTGCAATAAACAAAAATGTGCTTCACTGGAAGAAAATATTCGAATGATCTGATGACCATATTTCATTGAGAAAAATACGGTAAACTCTGGGATCTTAAATAACAACCTTTATCATACGGGGCATCACCAGTTCTCATCAAAAACATTGCTAGAAGCAGGCATATTCACCAATAGTAATTAAAATTTCAACAAATTGCGGCGAAAATGCTAAACCTGACAAATATGTGAGATGAATATCGATAACTTATGCCATAATTATCATAATATAATTTATGTTATGAACATATAATATGAACCGCTGTGGTGGTCGAGTGCCGCTGTGGTGGTCGAGTGGTTATAGTGCCGGACTCGTGATGCGAGGATCCGGGTTCGAACCCCACAGTGGTGGTCGGCTGAAGTTGGTTTTCTGTGGTTCCCAACTTCAAGGCGCAAATGCGAGCCGATCTCCCCGTTAAAAAGTCTCGCCACAGAGAGCAACAGTCCTACAACGGTAAATCATTCAACCATAACACTTCACTCATAGTTAGAAAAACTGGGGGCAGATGACAGCACTACACATAACAAGCATTACACAGAAACAAACTTTACGTCAGGTTGCACGCACATTCCCGCATGTACCTATTCGTCGGGGAGGGGGGGTTCCGCGGGGGGGGGGTGCATGTGTGGTGTAGCAGTAGTAGGTAGGGGCTCAGGGATCCATGATGTTCTTAAGTCAGCCACCTCGTTGGGCAATTTGCCTGTTGTGGCGTTGTATTTGTATAACATGCAGTGTGTGTGTGTGTGTGTGCTTCACGACTTTAGTAAATATTAAAAATTTTAATAAAAATATCGTTGAAAACAATTGGACACAAATGTATAAAAAAAATCTGACAACAAAAATTACAGGAATGTCCCTTATTACGGGACTCAAATTGTTTCAGACATTTTACAGGAGCCTATTTCAGAAAGGTTGAGAAACACTGATTTAAGGAATTAAATCAAATAGTATAGTGAAAAATTTATATTGTTACATACTATTGCGTTTCAACACATATTGTTCCGAGTAACTATTATTAGATCGATCAACAATATGGGTGTGTTTTGTTAAAAATATATTGTTGATGCTCAACTTAGATTATAAAAAGAAAAGACGCCATTCCATTTTTGAAGATGGCTGCACTGCTTTCGTGCTTGCTGAAGCTTCGTTGAACATGAAAAATTGATTTAAAACGTATTAATTCATTTTGTTACAGGGAGGTAGGGTGGGTCTCGCGACATGCGTTAGGTATTTTCAACGGAATCCCCAGATCTCTTTTTTGAGATTAGAACGAGCAAGATACCATGCTCTAGAGATTTTACCGCGTGGCGCGAGGGCCCGTTCATTGATGCGAGATCAGAGAATGTGGGCCACATTCCGAGGGTCTATGTCGCGGAACAATCAATGGACGGGCTAAGATTAATAACAAAAAAAAAAAATTAAATTCGTGATTTCATCGAGTTTTTAGTAATAAAATTGTGATAAAAAATTTATAAATCTTGAATTAAAATTCCACAACGCGGTTTCTTGCACGTATAATATAAGAGTATAATAAGTTATTTGGTGACAAATATTTTTCTCATACCGTTTTCTTTTTCGCCGATTCACAAATTTTAGTATTTTAATTAATGTGTAAGAAATAATATGTACAAGTTATATCCTTTTTTGCCAAAAATTGATTCTTAAAAACGGGAGAGTTCATACATGGGTAGTATGAAGATATATATTATCATATTACTCAATTCTTTGCAATTTAATCTGTCGCTGTCCCACGGCTTATGGCCTATACCTCGGATGGACAACAGCTGGCCCCCGACTAGGTAGAAATGCGGTGTATAATTGAATTAAGTTATTGGTTCCAACAGCTCCCGAATTAACAGACTTTTTACATTCATTATTTCTAGTAACGGAATAATTTGCTAGGTCCTCAGCACATCGCCTTTTCGGACGCTCAAATCGCTCATGAAGTTTGTCATGGACATTTTTTTCCCCTGTCAAGTTGCATGCTGTAGCTGACTGCATATTTGGTGCTCACAAAGTCTAACTTTTCTCGGTGTGGATGACAACTCATAATCGCACCTCAAGTGTTCAGGAGTTTCCCACCCGGACATGCTGATTATGTGCACCGAAAATAGTGAAGCAATCATCTTTAAATTTCGACATTACAAGTGTTGGTGGCATTCTCCTTTGCATTACACTGACACTTATTCAGACCGAAATACCGATACTTTGGTTAAAAGAGGTAGCTTATTTAATACGAATTCTTGTACCGCAAATATGGTTCTTTGTAATTCTATGTTCTTTTCATATCTATAAGCAGATAGTCTGCCTGGTTCATATGGAACTGGTCCATCCAATACCATATTAGAGATATATCCCATATAGAGATGACCCTAGTGTGGTGTTGTTCCATCTTATCTTAGTGCCATCAACATTTCAAAGCTTTTGATCAATCATTTTCGTATTTATGCAAATATTGTACTGAATGTCTACGTGCGCTTTGTGAGGAAACTTTTAAGAATGAGAAACCATCTCGCATTCGTAACTTGAAACTCGAAAACCAACTTCAGCCGTCTACCAATGTGACGACAGCAGTTTTCGAGCATGAGTCATCTTGATACGCGTCTGTCACGATGCTTTTTCCTCGCAGTTTCAATGCTATCAAATCTTTCAAATTTTTTCGGTCGAAATAGTCATAATAACTAGACTGTTAAACTTGTTAAATTTAAATGAGTTATTTATCATTGTAATTTACCGGTTAAAATTTTCGATCAATGTGCGAAATGAAACTGGTGAAATTTTGAACAGTCACATCGAATTTCGATGAGGCGAAATCTTTCAAAATAAGTGAGATAATTTTTTTTTATCAAACCAGTAGAGAGAGAAAAAATGGTGATTATGCAATTTTATCTGAGCCAAAATTACAGTTTAACTGGATTTTTTTTTTTCAATTATTGGTAACAACTAACATGAAAATATTGTCCCATTTTGACCAACCGGATAGCGTGTTTTTATGCGGATCAAATATGGTTACGCTCCCAGTGCCCCGTTTCGATCTCAAATATATATGGTCAATTTCCCAATGTCCTGTTCCTGTGTCGATTAAATATGGTATGGTCACTACCCCAATGTTTTAATTTAATCTGGGAATAAGGCGAGAACTCTGGCTAAAATTACGTACATGCTGCTGTTGCTGCGTGAAGTTTCAGAATAGGGTGTAGGTTCGTAAGCCTCCTCGTGGTTCATCCCGGTTAACAAGGCCTAACTTAGGCAGGTGTGAAGGGTGCAGCCGCACAGGGGCAGCAACATTTTATTGGCTGCAAAACGGGATAAAAATACTTTGCTTCCTTTTTGACTTTACGTTAACAAAGCACATAGCTCTCTTAGTTTTCTATCCAAAACCCCTCTGCCTTCCTAAGGATGGCGACGACAGAGCTCCAGCTCGGGACGATTCCTATCACTTTTTGTTTTTTCATACTATAAATTAACTCTGGTGTGGCCCTCCAAAGATCCTTATCCAGGGGCTCTGCTGCAGTATATGGGGGGAGGCGCATGCAAAAACCTTTGAAATTCAGGCATCGAACTCTCAGGTCTAGGGTCAAAGGGGGGGGGGGGTGCTAAATCTTTTACTTTTAAAATTATTCAAAATTACACGAGGGATGCGTAATGAATGCTTGTCAATTGGAAAGAGTATCTAGTTGTAGCCCTGGGAAGATAATCGATTTTATAGCTCCAACGCCCCCCCCCCCAACCTTCAAGTTCCTAGGGGCACACTTACAATTTTTTAGTTTTTTAGTTGAGCAGCAGGCATCATCATCCAACTTTATTGTCAAATGTGTGTGTGTTTTTATGTCTACCATTAAATAGTAGTTTGATTTTCGTCATTCTCGAGCGTTGATGTAAACCTGGCATGCGCCCTGGACACTGGAGGATTGGGAAACCCCGTTTTAGAGCGCCGCAAAGTTTTTTTGCACGGGGCGCTAAATACTTAAGCCCGTCCCTGTCGGTTAACACTAAATATGCCTTATATTTGTTCTACGTCGTTTTGAAATATGTTGCTACTAGCATATGTTATTCACCTATTTTATGAATTTATCTATACTTGGTATTGTTCAGAATTATTAGTCAATTATGCAAGGGAACAGGAGCGGATCTATGGGGGTAGGGGTGATCGGGGGGGGGGTTTCTCAAGAGAAATGCTAATATGATAATATTGCAATCAATAAATCCGTTGAAAATTACTTGTATCAACGTTTTTGATTAAATAACAAATTCAAAAAAAAACCCGGAAAAACCGGGTCATTTTTATCAAAGAAGTCGGGATGGAACAAAAACCGGTACTGTCCCAGAAAGTACAAGACAAAATGCAGGACGTATGGTCAATGTATCCACAACAATGTAGAGAAAATCACCCCCCCCCCCCCCACACCCCAATAGCGAGCTCTAGATCCGTCACTGCAAGGGATGGCCTTTTAGTTGCATAAAGCCTTGTATAAAACCAAAGAGAAGAAGAAGAACTTCCAGAATGTTCCTCCCTTTTCGTCTATACTCTGGCTGATGGCCAATTACAACATCATCATCTGCCGCTATAAAAACTCGAACATTTTGCGCTTTGTGGCATTTCACTAGATTTCCTCAATTGGTAGATACTAAACCGTTTGCTGCGGGAAAAGGATTCTTGGGGAATTGCATCACACCGAAATTTAACACGCACTTAATGATTATCAACCCAAAGAATAGACTTATAAGAAGAGAATACATCAGAGTGATTCCGGTGAGTGGTGATTAATTTCATAAATTAATAATCCCTTGTATATTGAATATGTGATGTTTTCGACGTGTGTGAGCCAGATCGAATTCGTTCAGTGTCTCATTTCTTCCACTTTATTTATTTACACGTATTCAACAATTATATATAATCCAATCGTAACTTTTTAATCATTCGTTATTTACTCTCTGGCTTACGCCACTTTAATATCACGCGATGGTGGAATGGCACGATGATTATAAGCATCGATTCTAATGGATATTGAAGACCACCACGCTTTACAGAATATTGTAATATTGTAATTAGAGCCGATTTTAAATATCTGTTAGGTGGGAGAGGGGGAATGGAAAATTCAAGAAATGAAAATCATAAAAATTTTGAATAAATGCAAGAAATTATTCCAGCACCTATGAAAATTCAGAGTAAATGCTTTGAAATATATCAAATTCAGGATAAAGTCAAGAATAATCCGGTGCCTATGAAAATTCAGAACAAATGAAATAAATACTTCGAAAAACTGATAGCAGTTCAGAACAAATTAAAGGAATAATTTCAGAACAGCTGAAAATTCAAAATAAACGAAAGGCATAATTCTAGCACTCACAAAAATTCAGAATAAATGAAATAAATACTTCGAGAAACTGATGAAATTCAGAATAAGTGCAAGAAATAATACTAGCGCACCTGTCGCATATTCCTAAGGGCCTCTGCAACATTTACAGTGGAAATTTCACGAAAATTAATTATTAAAACATTTTTTTTTAAATTCTAATTCGTGAATTTATGTAAGTTTTTAAACAAAATTTATGTTTCCAAGTCGAGTAAACTTTGTGAAGGCCTCGTATGAGACACTTATGTTTGATCTAAATGAAAAGCTTGTATTGTGTATATCGATTTTTTTTTAAGACCTGTTAAAGAAAATTTAACGAAGTTTATTATTAATGAATCATATATATATATGTATAGTTGTTTTCTTTTCGATTCCAAAAATTGTGAAGCCATTTTTAAAAAAAATTGTTTGAAATTTTTTCGTAAATTCGAAATTATTCGAAATCTCACACGGGGTTTGGAACTGTTCGCAATATTTTACTCAAAAAGTAAAAAAATATATAATAATGAACACACACAAATATATAAGAAAAAATAGATTTAGAAATAGTATCTGTCATCATCATGATTAGACTTGGACTTCTAATCCAAAGGTCCCGGGCTCGAGTCTCGGTAGGGATGGAATGAATTCTTGGGGCGTGGTAGCCCAGGTCGATAAGATACTCGCCTAAAGTACCAAAGGGTGTTCAGAAGTGTCGCGAGTTCGATAGCCGGTTCGTCCTTGTCAGAAAACTTTCCTGACGCAGGGGTACAACAGAAACGACGACTTGACCGCAGTAAAAAATTGCTACCGCAGGGAGTCCCCCATCCACGAGTTAGCGCACCAACCTCTCGATGAGTATAAAAAACAAGCCTGCCGTTCGGAATCGGCAATAAATTGTAGGTCCCGGTCTAATTAGCCCTCGTGTGCAGAAAATGACGTGGTGCGACAAAAACGATCATCATGATTGATCTTTGCGTTTCCTATTTAGATTTTTTTATCTTTTGTTTTTGATTTTCATCTCACATTTTCATCTTTTCATCTCACATGTTTGGTGTTCAATTTAATAACAAACAAATAATAAGATAAAAAAAAATGTATTTTTACAGGTTGCAAAGCAAGGGTGGAATTAAGTACAAGGTGCCAATCGTCGAGATAGTGGTGGTCGGCGGAAGTTGGTTTTTTGTGGTTCCCATCTTCGATGTGCGAACAGAGATCTCCCCGTTAAAAAGTCTCGCCGCAGAGAACAACAGGCCTACAAACGGTAAAAATAGTTAATTACCACACTTCACTTCTGACATATACTAGATGGCATCACTGCAAAATCCGACACAATACTATAAACGTACTCACTGTTAGGTGCACGCACTCACACTTCCGGCACAACTCACTCGGTAGTGAATTGTCCATGGCTGTAGACCGGAATTGTGCTCGGTTTGGGAAGAAAAGGTGCAAAATAAAGTCTTTGCACGTTCATTTTAACTTCAGCAACACGTTAACCATATAAAACTTACTTTCATTCATAAGTTTAGTTAGAGTTACCAGATTCCAAAACTCAGAAATGAAGCCGGATGCGTGTATGATAGGGTGGGTCGAAAAATCAAAATGGATAAAGAATCGGCTTGGAGTTCAAAAAAGTTGTCTTTTAAACATACTAGCACAAATGCAAAATTTTTTCAACTTCAATTAATTTCTTCCGGTGCCCCAAGACACTTAAATATTTGCCAAAAATCGATTTTTATGCAAATTTTGAATTTTAAAAAAAATGAGTTAAATAATCGATTTCACAGAGAAAATAGTACAGGCAGAGAATGAAAAATCATTTATTGTTTATTATTAAATGTATAAAATTATTTAGTATAGTAAAAGTTGGAAGCCATGGTACATGTGTGAATCTTCAAATTAATACAATTAAAAAAGTCATTATATAAGTTCAATTTTTATAAAATTTATGATTTATTGCTTTGATTTTTAAATTTATACTCGACGTGTTATTATAAAATTATTATTATTTATAAGTTTATACTTTAATATCTGAATACGCTGCAAAATTTATAAAAAATTTTTCTTTAATTTACAATTTTTAATACATTGCCATAAAAGTGAATTTTTAACTATTTTTGGGGCGCTTGGGCCACCAGAAGATATAAATGGATTTCAATAAAAAATTATATAAACTAGTACACAATTTTCCCATCCCATGTAATTTCGAAAAGAAATTTTTTTCCTATACTTTTCGATCCACTCTAGTGTATATTCCAAGGCGACTTTATAATCATATGTTTACAACAGATGGCGCCACTATACTTACGAAAACCAAGGGGGGGGGGGTTCCTCCTTTTTTTAATATTAAACCGAACAGAGAGAGTTGCTGGGAAGGGGGGGGCATGGCCCCCACAAGGGGTAGGCTGACAAGGCTCGGGCCCGGGATGATTTTCACCTTCTTTTGTTTTTTAACGCTGTAAATTCATCATAAAGGGGACCCCGTGAATATCTGGTGTGGGGCCCGCGTAAGATCCTGGCCTGGGGGCCTTGCTCTAGGATGTGGGGGCCATGGGGGGTGCACTTCAATCGAGTGTTCATTATTTATGATTAAGAGTAGTTAGTGTTCTACCAACTTTGTTCATTTCTGAATGGAAGGAAGATCTAACCCGTAGGTAGCCTTAACCATAGGCGGGGATTGACATGGAAGTCTGGGGGGGGGGGGGAGGCACGGTGATTATCACTGTGGGGGAGGCACGATGATGATGATGATTCCAATTCATATATACATACATTAGATCAGTCGACTCCTTCTTTGACGCCCCCCCCCGTATCTCCGCCCATGGTCTTAACACATGAACCCACCTAAACTCAGCCCCAGGGGCTCGAGTTCACGGAGGGGACTCAGGGCCGTCTGAAGAGCATCATGGGGCCCCCTGGCCAAATAATTTTTCTGAAGCCCTACCAGGCAAATTCTCGAAAATCTGAACAAGATTTCATTTTTGTGAGGCCCATTTTCCTCTTGAGGCCCCCGGGCCGTGCCCGGTTGGGCCCATGCCTTAAGACGGCACTGAGGGGATGAGATCAGGTGCTGTGATTCTGAAAACAGTGTGAATAGGAAAATTGGTATTTTCAGCTAGGTAGAAGAATTATGGGCAAGAATATATTGCTTTCCTCGGAGGGGAGGGATGGCAGGAAATACACAGAGCTGGGAATCTTCCACCCCCCTTCCTACCAGTGCACGGCATTAGCTCTTGCTAAGAGAAATAAAATCATTTTCAAGGTAATGATGTGGTTTTCTTCATCTAGAACTGTTTTCTGTACACGGTACAAAAAATTACGGGCATGAATGAATGAACGCGAGAACTTTGCCACTGGACTTACCCCGTTGCTGAGATCCCTTCCAGCCCAGCTTCATGGCAGAGTCGGGAACACTTGATTTTCAGTCAAAAAAGAAAGAAAAATGAACAAACATTTGGGTACCTTCGCGATTAATAAATTTCGTATTGGTTACAGACGAGATGGGGAAAAACGAACGGCCAAGGTTCCATTAAGTACTCTTTGAAGATTGGTAACTCAAAATTTCCCTGAAAGATATTCATTGTGATCCCCCCCCACACCCGAAAAATATGTGTACTCCCTTTATACTGTATTTTATTCATCAACATAATACTGCAGTGTTTCCAAACCTTTTATTTAGGCCATGCCCACCGAAGTATCTCTGAAATCCTGATGGCCCCTAGTCAGGGGCTACTCGCGATACTTCATAGTTAGGGGGTAATGCTTCATATAAAGGAGTTTTACTTCGATTGTAACAACCATTATCTTTCGCATTCCATCCTAAAATTTAAAATCCAGGGGTCTTTATCCCCCTCCCCCCTTTCTGCGTACTTTTACTTGGTCAAAAGCAGTGATTCTTAATCAGAGGTTTTCCTGGGAGACACTTTCGGGGAGGGAGGGGGAGGGGTACGTGAGCTTGGATGTGAAAATAACTAACTCATTGGTTTTATATTGTTCTACACAGGATACAAATTTTTAAAAGGGTTCGCAGCCTTCCTTTTTTTCCATTTTATTGGCACGTGGGGTCCCTGGAGCTTATTTTACCAGCACTAATTTTCCGTGAAAAACACAAAACATTGAGAACTCTTAGGCAAAATCCCTTCCACTGAAAGAAAGAAATCATCAAGTAATTGTTTAAAAATTAAAAATTTTAACTTAAAGTAAAAAAATGAAGGGAGTTCGGAATGGGGTTCTAAGCGCCGCCATAGAAAAACTCAAATTTCTCCCCTGAAAAATCAAATTGCCCCCTTGTGGGGTGGGGCCTTATGTTGGGAATCACCGCTATAGAGTCTACAGGTTGACCGTGTGTAGGCCCCTGCCTGATGGCGGCAAGAGGATGAAGTCTCAATTGGGAGTTTTTTAGAAAATATTCATTTTCAAAAAAATGAATGGATTTTATTCTCATTATTCAGAAAACCCACTTTTTTTCTTTTTTTTAATTATTTCGTTTGTACTTTTTATCTAGTTTTGATTAGTATTTCAGTGGCACGATCGACGTATCTTAAAATTTTATTACATTTCTCACTTTATTCCCCAAGTGCATGAGTTTTGCAATGTGTACTTTACTCCAAATGCCCGAAGTGAGGCTAATTCACGAAATCGCAGAGAGTGTGGCCAAAGTCCGATTTGCAAAAATTATTCGGGATTTGGCCAGCCAATTCGTGAAGTGACTGGAGATCCCTGGCCAAGTGCTCATGTATCACGATCCCAAAGGGATTCGGCAGTAAATTGTCCCTAGACGATTTGCCGGGGCTATTGTCGGCAAATTGAAATTGTATCACGATCCCGTAGGCGCCAAATCCAAATTTTTCATCGATAATGTGTGATACATCTCTATATATAGTAGCTGTATCGGATTAAAAAAATTATATAACAACAGAGACATAGTTTATTTGTTTGTCAAATTTTCAAATAAAGATCAGCACATCGTGACTGTGATATGATAGGTTGTCATAGCTAACGTGGACGTAATTATCACGAAAAAATAAGCCTAATGCTAATGCCCCGAATTGTCTTTTTTTTTTCTTTTTCGACCAAGGGAATCTCCAGTCACTTCACGAACTGGCTGGCGAAAGCCCGAAACTCAGACATTGCCCAGATCAATTCACAACGACATCGGCCAATTAGTGAGACGATCAATTTTGGGTTTTCGCAGGAAAATACATAACTGATACGTTTGCGCAACGTAATTCATATAAATTCCGTGAATTGCGGAAAATTCGCAAATGATCATATTAATAATTATTTATTTCCAATTTCAGTTCAAGATCTCTCAAGTTATTCAGAATTCTACAAAGAGAAGACACCACTAAAAAGAGCAAATATTTCAATAAAGAAAGAAGATATCTGGATTTGATCGGATCAAGGAGTTATTTTTGGTATCAGGAACATGATCAAAGTGAGTTTTCGCCAACGTTTATTCGTGACTTTCAAAGGTCTCAGTTTTGTGATGCGAACTCATAAAAAACACATTGGAGATTATGTAGAAAAAATCAAATTACTTCTAGAGAAGTTCCAAAAACGCTTCAAGCATAAAATAATATGTGTAGTTATAAAATTTACTAATGCGTAGCCATACAAATGCAAAGGCCGTACAAAGGCTGCAACAAAAGCCCAACGAGGTAGCCCATATAAAATTGTATGTCAGATAAAACTAAAATACACCAACGAAAATGGAGAAATTATCAGGGGAAAGCAAATGCACACTAAAATAAACTAATACAAGCAATAATTAAAAATAATTATAAAAGCATAATTAAATGATTATGATAAAATTAATTCCTATAAAAAATTAATGTTTTCTGATCTAAAAACTGATGGTTTGTCTCGATTTATCTCAATATGTTTTTATAGAATTTCTTTTTGAATGTGTCAATTGTGTTACAATTCACGATCCCTGGACGTAAGCTCTTTCCCATTTATAAACAACTCTATTAGAGAAAACCTCTCTGCCACACACCACAACCTAGAATGACCCTTATCAATCGATACTGGTGTCCCCTTCTCAAAGCAGTCGACTGAAGATGTGTAAATAATTATTCATATTCAATCCTATAAATCCCGTTGAAAATTTTAAACACTGAAATCATATACCCCCGTCACCTGCGTTCCTCCAATGTAAATCGTCTTTCTTTATAGCTCAAACATTGTGTGCCCGCAAGGGCATGCGTAGCTCTTCTCTGCATCCATTCAACTAAGTCTATATCCCTGTAGGTATGGTCTCCGAAATCTTACGGCATACTTCGGTCCAGGACGAAATAAGTTTCGGAAAAGTGGAAGAATGAATTTAGGATAACACGAAGACCTTTTTGTGTGAGAATAAAATCGAGCATTCCATTCGATTTTTGACCTTCGCTTGAACTATGTTCAGAAAACCTAAGCCGCTCGTCAATCAGAATTCTCAAATCTGTCGCCCTAGTTAAATTCGGGATAGTGGCACCATTCAACTCGTAAAAAAATGTGGGTTGTTCGAACCAAAATGAGCGACCATGCACTTGTGAACAATAAACGTCATGCTAAATTCATTTGCCCATGCTCCAATCCTGTTTAATTTGGTCTGGTGGAACTTCCCATCGCTTTGATTCCCCACTACCACCAAATACCAAACCCTGATCGAGTTTAACGATAAAAAGTGAAAAAAGTATGGGGCCAAGGACTTTTCTTTGAGGAACTTCACTTGTGACGCCTGTTTAACCAGAGAATTCCCCATTTCACGTTCTGCCCTATCTCTTAACCACGATTCTATCCAATTCAGCAAGCTGTTCCCAATCTCGTATAAAAAGGCTTCAAGAGTTGACCATGTTTGACCCGATCGAATGCCTTCTGGAAATCAAGATGAATAACATCTACCCTTACTTTAAGCTTTAGTCACGTGATCATATAATCAAAGGAGGTTGATTACCCATGACTTCCCTTTCCTGAACATATGCATATTTACCTACAATACGTTACTCACGTCTATCCACTTCACCAATTGGCCTCTTGATAATAATTTCTAAAATTTTCAGGAGTGAGGTCGTCAAACCCACTTTATGATAATTGGATGCAGCTTCTCTACTACCCTTTTTAAATATCGGGAGCACATTAGTAAGATTCCGATCCACTGGGACGATACCTTCAGCAACAATACTCCTGCAAATCTGCGTGACTGGCCCTAACAATCGCACGATCCCTGAAGACAGGTGTCATCTTTACTTTACCGCACACTAACTCCGGTCATATATCGCCATACGGCAACTTCCAACCAATGGAGTTGGGTGGGAAATGAAGGCTCTCCATCCATCGGTGGTCTCCCCAGGTTCGGTAGGTAAAAACTTGCTTCTGATGTTCTATGCCAGGATTCGAACCAATGTGCCTTGATGGTAACCTTCCACTTGAATTTTGTGGAGGACTTTATCTCGACATGACACACTGGTATTTTGAATATTACCTTCACTATTAAACACTGACGTGAAAAGATCATTAGAAGTACTACACACCTTACACCCATAATTTGACGTACCTACGAAATCATTTTGGGTCAGAGCCAATGTTATCTGTCAACATGGATTTAACTTTATTTTTACTTCCTCACCGCCTTCTTCGATATCTCTTCTTTTTTCAGTAAATGATAAGTCACACCTCTCAACTTTTGTATTGACTGAATGCTCTTCTCTTTTCAAGATAAAGATTATGCACGTTATCAGAGAACCAGAACGTGTGCAATGAACAAACCAGCTTTTTACCAACAAAGATTATGACATCATGCAAAACAGAAGAGATTTATTATTCAATAAGAAAAATTTGTTATTCAATCCTTGTTTCTCAATAAAAATGCCAATTTCTTTTAAATTCTTTCATAACTAGTTTATTCAGCTCTCATCATTGAAGAGGTTCAGGATATTAGCTTAGCTAGATGTTGGAAGTATTCACGAAACGTAGGGGACCATTAACATTATTGAAGCAAGAGATTCTGTATGAAAGAATGCTATGATTTTTAGATTCTAATCTGTTCCAAATTGTTTTATTTAATTAACATATCTGAGCTACCATCTTAAGTTTTCATATGGTTTACCAATTATCACATTCTAAAAATGATCCATCGGCTGAAAATGCAGTATTATTATTGTTGTTATTGTGCATTTCAGGTTGGTCGAAGAGATGTCGAGTATCCAGAGAACAGAATTCTTGCTGATTCCGGAGATAATCCTCACCTGGCACTTGGAATTTTGCACTCACTTTCCTACGACTTTGCACTTTTTCCTCCTCTACTGTCGCTTATAATTTATCATTCGCATCAAACATTTTCAATCTACTGAGACCCGAGCTTTCTTCGGATCTATTCCGCATTTTTGCGGGCTCGGTGTCATTTTTTCTCAAACTGATATTTCATCGTCATCTAAGAGTGATTTATTTTCACATTCTGTTCTTCGGTTTCAGTTTTTGTTTATGCGAATGTATTTCTTACCGAATTTTCTGTATTTATAAATTCTCTTCATCCGTGCTAGAATGAAGCACTTTCATTCCGCGCTCACTTTCCTCTGATTTTTCATTTCCTATCTGTTCAGCAATATGTAATACATATAATTGTTACTTAGGTGTATTTTCCTTTGGTTTATTTTTCCATCATGCTCTATATTTCATATACAATTGTTAATGCTGTCTTGCAATATTGTTTCCTAGAAAATGAATACCCTTACTTTAACCTAAGTTTCCAGAGCAAAATTATCCTTCTTCATGTCACTTCATCTTCCACGTTCTTCTACTTCATATGAAGCAGTCGCATTTCATTGTACCGTAAGAAGTTCTGCTTCGAAATATTATTTCTGATAACTGAATGACTGCATCAGAAAACTTGATCGCTTTGGTGAATTGTATTAGTTCTTGTTTTGGAGTGACTTCCAGAAATCTTACATTTTATCTTTCTTCGATCGAGTTCTCATTTTTTAATATAATAAATATAAAATCTTTTTGAATCTTTTCTACGAATCATTTTCTTCTTGATTCCTTTTGAAACCTCCGAGTGCCAGTGATTCCTAGAAATTTAGTTTCGAAAGATGAATCCGGAAAAGTACATCAATTGTCAAAGCTCTTCATTTATGGAAGAAGCGTATCGAAAAATGTCTAAATGCCATCATGCCATGCATATTTTCATATTTTGCTGCAAAAAAAAAAAAAAATCTTTTAATTGAGATGTAAAAATATTCTCTCTAAGAATTTCGTTAAAAATTATCACATTCTTCCAGATTTGTGTAATTTTTTTTGGCTTTGGAATTTCATTGTCTTTTGGAAATTCGGGATTTTACACGAAGGAAACCATTAAAAATGACTGTGTAAACATCATATTTATGCAAATGAAACTGAACTTATGACGTCATGTTGCCGGATCTACAAAAGGCGATGTGCCGATCCAGTTTTGCGCTTGTTCTTTATCTCGCTCATGATGTACTTAATTGTTCCGGTTAATCGGCAATTCCCTGTTCATGTTATCGGCCGATTAAAAAATGTTATAGAAAATATTTATTTAGTTGCGTGTTGATTTCGCGCAACCACACTGGTGATCCGTTCCCAAGGATGCTGCTGTTCTGTTGACGGAGCATCGCCGTGACTTTTTCGTTCACGGACTTTGCTCTACACACGATATTGGCTTCCTGAGTTCAGCTGTCACAAGCTATCGATGCATTTGCTGCCTGGGAGATGTGGAGTCTGCTTTTAATCGAGCCGAAATTTTTAGCGAGAAAATTTTAATTTTATCTTTTACCAGTGCCTCTTTTCAACCTTTTTATACATTTAATATTTTTAGAGTTTACAATGGCTAACGATCCCTAAGATTCAGGTAGTAATGAATTTAATATTGCATGCAAGTTTTAAAGCACCCCCATTTTGGAAGGCCAGGCCTGAATTATGGTTCAAGCAAATTGAATCTCAATTTGTAATTTCGAGTATAACTTCTGAAAGTACTAAATATCATTGTCTAATTACCGCTTTGGATAGCGAAGAACTTTTTACTAATTCATGATATCCTTGATTCCTTGGAATCTAATTTGAATGGGTATAAAGCTATCAAAGAACGTTTGTTGAGCCAATTTTTCGAAGCTGAATGCAATAAGCTTAAAACGTTGCTTCAAGGTATTTAATTGGGGGATAAAAAAACCTTCTCGCTTGCTTTGCGAGATGAGAAGTCTGACAAATGGTCAGTTGTCGGATCAGTTGCTTAAAACATTGTGGTTAAATAATTTGCCCATTAATTTTCAGCAGATTTTATCTGTTAGTAATGATGATCTATCAAATTTGGTTGAAATGGCTGATAGAATAGCGAATGTCACTAATTATCAGTGCCTTAGCTTGTTTTCGTCTGTGAGTTCCTTAAATTTGGAGTACATAAACAGTTTTAAGGATTTGATCTGATTGTGGAACGCCTCGTTTATTACGTTAGCAATATTTTTCATTTCACTCGGCAGATTGGTAATATCTAAGGGATGTAAGATTGGTCCATTGTCTGACGCCGTGAAATCGAATAGGTTTACAGCTGGCTGCAAGATCTTGTGTGCTCGAATCTGTTCCATTTGTTTCTTTGCATTTCGGGCAAATCCAGTTCTGTAGGCGATCTCGTCCTAGTCTGTGGAAAATTCTTTCGGTGGAACCTACATAAATATAATGATGCTGGTTCTTACATTTCGTACAGCTGATTTCGTCTTCGGGTGCTATGATTTTATTCGCGCATTTCGCGTCCAACATATCAGTCATGATGGACAACTTTAATCGTGTGAGCGCGATTGAGTTTTTAGAGTGGTTCATGGGGATTAAAACACATATATTATGTATCCTTGGTGGGGTGCGATATTGTGTTAACTATCGTTTCTTTTTAGAACGTTTAAAAATAAAATAAATTGATAAAATAAGCTTCAAAGACAGAAAAATAGAAAATATCAAAATTTCAAAAAAACAAAAAACAAAAAAAACCACCCACTCCAATCAGTCGTTGCCACTGATTGCTATTTGATAAAGTTTCTAGAAACTACTAATGACTCTAATTCAGCGCCTCACACATCAGTGCATGAAATAAGGAAGGCAGGGTTGTGTCTCCAATGGTGTAGATGGTAGCATACTTTCCAACTCGGCATAAAATCCAGGAAATACCTTTTCCCTTAGTGCTGCTAATGCACTGCCTATAAAAAAGACTATGGTTGTCTTATCCAAGTATGGATAGCTTCTCGATTTATCCCACTATGCCCATCGTACTTCTTTTTAAACGTATCAATTTCATTAGACGTTCTCAGTCATTCGTTCATGATTGAGATGTAAAAATATTCATTTCGTGATCCAGATAAAGGTATTGTATTATCATTGAAATATGAATTTTCTGTCTTCAGTAGTTCTTTTAGTGTTGGAATTGCTTTATCTTACATGAAATTCGATAGGTATGTCGGAAAAGACAGTAAAAACTACCCTTAGAAAATATTTCCGTTTTTGAGCGTCAAACTCGATAACATATACAGTTAGTACTGCCACAACTCTTCGAGTATGGGAACTGAACTATTCTGAACGAAAATCGTTATAGTCAATTCTTTAACCCGCAGCTGCGTATAATACAGATATGGAAATTTTACGGGAAATATGCGTGCGTGTGTTGTGAATCTAACGTGAAGCTTGCTTCTGTGTACTGCCATCAATTTTTCAAGGTATCAGTGAAGTGTGATGTGAATATTTTTGCACCGTTGTGTAGGCCTGTTGCTCTGTGGAGAAACTTTTTTGCAGGGCGATCGGGTCGCATTCGCGCCTTAAAGTTGGGTATTCGATAGTACCAGCATTTGTTATGTACAAAGGGTGCATTGGAAAGTCCTTTATCCTGAAAATAGCTCGCGAATGTTGTAATTAACATGAAATATTTCCTTTTTTTTGTTTTTTTGGTGGGGGGAGCTCAAGAGAGACGGAGAACAATTTTCTAATTTAGTTTTTAAAGACGGGTGATCAAATAAGTTGATATTGTTTTTATTTCAAGGATATGCAGCTCCTTGCAATATGAAGACAACGTGAGGAATAATTTAGTAATTGTTCAAACTGCTTAACGTAGCAGCATGTTTTAACCGTGTATATAACATCTATATTCACATCTGTCGCACTTTTGTCAATCCTTTGGCTGCGCAAATAGTCACAGATGTGCTTGTCGCTGTCCGCAAGAGGGAAGAAAATTCCTTCATTCCTTCATTTATTGTGAAAGATATAAATGGAATTTTAAAACTTATATGTGTTGCATAGACTCAACAAAATCGAATCAGAAATCTGGGTTCGGGACTACAGTGGAAGCAAACTTGTCAGAGAAAAAAAAATAAACGATAGAAAAAGAAAACATTGATTAAAGCGCCATCTACACGTCAATTTATTTGACCCGAAAAAAGCAACGATGTCACAAAAAAAAGATGTTCGAACAAGTATTAAAAATGTAGTTTTCAACAGAAATAAAAGCAGTTAAAAATCAAACAATCAAGGGTTTTATGCATTTTGTTGAAATTCTTATTGTTCAAAATATGAGATAAAAAAATTTATATAACAAAATAAATTACGTTTGTTATACATACAGAAGATGTCTTCTTTGATGTAAATGACTCTTTAAAGTGAAAGGAATAATATGTCCTTCCATAAAGTGAAGGTATAAATAAATTTCATCTAATTTTTGGGAAATGATGGAAATGTTAATCACTACCGGTCAATTCCATTTTTAACATTGGTGGAGTGAGAACAGTTTATGTAAATACAGTCATTCTTGCAATTAAATATGAATTGAAAGGCGTGTGCGGAAAATTCACCGACCAACAATTCACCGCCATGCAATTCACCGCTAGGAAAATTCACCGCCATGCAATTCACCACTAGGAAAATCAGTTAGGGAGTGAGCAATTGAGTTACTGAGTGATCGAGTGAGTAAGTGACTATGACCGAGTGATTGATCCAGTGACCGAGTCAGTGATTGAGTGATCAATCACTGACTTTGAAATTTTAAATTAAATTTTAATTAGTAATGAGGAAATTGAATTTCCGTCTTTTAGTTTATTTTAGGGACTGGACTGTTTTCTTTATTTTAATTAGCATGACACTCTATGTAACACTAGCTAATATAATTTTTTAATCATGAATATTGTATGAGCATATGATATTTGCTCCCAGTATGTATTGTGTTTATAATAATGTTTATGTGCATTCCCCAATTATGTAAAAAAAGGGGAAACTTATGCTATGTAAATAATATATGTGAATAATTCAAATGTGGATGCCCAGCACTACTGTGAACGGAGGCTCTGTTTGATTATTCCCGTCGCAGTGGAGGCTCTGTGTGTTTTCATGTGTGTGTATATTGCATATTCCGTAAAAGGAAAGGGAAACAAAACTGTTCAGCACTGTGGACGGAGGCTTTGTTTCCTCGTTTCCCATCACAATGGAGGCGTTGTATACATTTTGTGTGTATTGTGTATTTAGAGATCATTCGAATCTTCCACCTCAACATGCCAACTTCATCTTCGTACTTGCCCCACATCTTTTGAAATCCCAAGCTGCGGTCTCCATCCCTTATGTGGCACTGGGCGCACGTGCAATTTTTCTCCCTGGTCATTGGGTTCAGCTATCCATTTTTAGTCAAATGGCTTGTACGTTACATCGACTTGATCACTGCCATCATGGGGAAAACGACGTGAGTGATTTGATACTTGCGAGCACGCGGCAAGGGGGCCACTACTATAAATCTTTGCTAATTTTTCCGGCACAACCCTGCCTCTTTTGAGGTAACGGCAGTAAATTGCTCTGCATCAGTCCGTGGTTGTGAACGATTTTATCTATCTATGTAACTCGCTTATTTTATAAAGTAAACATCTCTGTTATTTGTTGAAGTAAGACTTGGTGCCCTATGCCTTTTGACTTTTGAAGGCCAGACACACCTCACTTCCGATCGCAGGGAGATATCGAAGTGTTCCCGAAGGATGGGTGTATCGGGAAAGTTTTATTATGAACAACAAATCATTTTCGCCTCGGGCGAAGGCAACAATAAAATAAAATATGTAATTAAACGATCGTCGATCTGAAATTACATAACAGATAACTGAAATGTAAACAACAAACGCCAATGGGCAATCAAAAATATAAACAAGATTATAAGATGGTGGTGTTTATAGTCCATCACATAAAGAATATAGCAATCATCAATTAATCGAATGATTGTCAATATAAAATTTGGAATATAAAATTTCGAATCGCAATGAATCAGCTAATCACAGTTATCCCCGATTTTATATTGTCCAGCTTCCACTTATCAGTTCGATTGTCGGCATCGGGTCTTCAGTTAGTCGTAGGTCCACCATCGTCTAGGCCGCAAGTTGTATGCTTTCGCCTGACTGCTGCACTCTCCCGAGGGCGGGTATATGCACCTTCTTGATGGCATATACGAGTGGTATCCTATGCCTATGTGCAGTGTAACGAAAGCACTGCAAACTAGTAGCGTTATTCCAATATTGATGAAAAAAAACCTTTACCTATACAAGGCAAGATAGAGAAAAAAGAAGAAAAGAACCTGGAAGAGATAGAAATGCATTGGAAGTGTGCGGAAAAACATTAATTTACAGGCAGACTGAACTTCCGAATTATGTACAAATTCGTGAAACAGATAGCAGCATTGCAGTCTGAAGAAGAAAAAACAGCTGGCTGATGCGAAGATATATATATTTATATATAGGAAAGAGCGAAAATACAACTGACTGCGGGGAATCGTACCCATGTCCTCTCACTTTCCGGGTGAACTCACTAGACTACAAAGGCAACGAATACCTCAATCTCTCTATGCACTAGACTACAAAGGCAACAATGCCTCTTAGGCAGTTTGTTAAAAACCTTCGCACAACATAGTTAGAATAAAATTCATAGGAATAGAATATTAGAATATAATTTTCTTCGAATAAAATTCATTCTCTCTTACAATATAAATTCTCAACATTAATCTGTTATTAGGTAATTCTCTTATTAATTCTCAATTATAATCTCTAATTCTCTTTTGGAATAAAATTCGTAGGAATCCACATGCAAATGTCTGAGCCAGGATGGAATAAATAAAATTGAAAGAATTCCGAAATTATATAGTCGCAATTTTTTTTGTTACAGAACTTTTTGTTGCATACACACAAATTATTTTGTAATACATGGCACTGCAGTCTCAAAAACTGAAATATGACACGTATTTGCTCAATACAGCATATTGGACGGTATCCTGTGAATTTCGTTCCGAGATTATACTGTGTGTTGCTCAGGTGGATATTTTTGAAAATATGGTATTTTTCTTTTTTGGAGTTGGTAGCGCCATCTGTTTTGAAAATATGTAAGTTATTTTGAAACAGGTTGACAGAAAAATTACTCTTTTTCCTGGAAAATTTAGCAAATGGTGCATTTCCATCTCTTTCGGTTGTTTTTCATTCATTTTTCAAATAGCTCCGTAAATTTTGGGACATTCTGTAGATTTTTCCTGTTTTATTTAATAAAATTATTGCTATTTTTTAGTTTTAACTTGTTCCCTCTGCACATGACCCATCAGTAATGCTGCCATCTATCGACATCGAGCAAAACACAAATCTAAAGTGCGATGCCGTGCCGACAGATGGCAACAGGGTTATTAATATTGTGATTCCCCCCCCCAATTCCAGTAAAGAATTGAAATAAAGTTTATTTCCTTATATAAATTCATTTTAATCGTACAAAATATTTTTACACTTTCAGTTCTAGTGTGTTCTATCTCACATAATTTATCCATCCATTCTACTGGTATGAAAGTCTTCATAAGAAACGCCTTCATTTAGAATTTGCATGATTCCATTTCAGCATTTCAATGGACATATCATCATAGTCTTTACATATATGTTTTAACATGTTGATAAATCTAACATTTGTAATTTCAAAAAGTATCTATTTCTCTCATTATAGCAATATATTCTCAGAATTTTTTTCGCATCATACAGATATAATGCGGTACAGAGAATGCAAATGCTTAGAAGGAACCTTCTTAATTTGTACGCATTGTGTGTACCATAATTACACACATCCTTGCTGTTTGAGCTCATGGTGGCATTTGTTCCAAATATTTATTACCTTCATAGTAATGTTTATGTGCATTCCCAATGGTATAAAAAAGGGAAATTTTGTGATGTTAATAATATATGTGAGCAATTCAAATGTGAATGCTCAGCACTGTCAACGGAGGCTCTGTTTGATTATTCCCGTCGCAGTGGAGGCTCTGTGTGTTTTCATGTGTGTGTATATTGCATATTCCGTAAAAGGAAAGGGAAACAAAACTGTTCAGCACTGTGGACGGAGGCTTTGTTTCCTCGTTTCCCATCACAATGGAGGCGTTGTATACATTTTGTGTGTATTGTGTATTTAGAGATCATTCGAATCTTCCACCTCAACATGCCAACTTCATCTTCGTACTTGCCCCACATCTTTTGAAATCCCAAGCTGCGGTCTCCATCCCTTATGTGGCACTGGGCGCACGTGCAATTTTTCTCCCTGGTCATTGGGTTCAGCTATCCATTTTTAGTCAAATGGCTTGTACGTTACATCGACTTGATCACTGCCATCATGGGGAAAACGACGTGAGTGATTTGATACTTGCGAGCACGCGGCAAGGGGGCCACTACTATAAATCTTTGCTAATTTTTCCGGCACAACCCTGCCTCTTTTGAGGTAACGGCAGTAAATTGCTCTGCATCAGTCCGTGGTTGTGAACGATTTTATCTATCTATGTAACTCGCTTATTTTATAAAGTAAACATCTCTGTTATTTGTTGAAGTAAGACTTGGTGCCCTATGCCTTTTGACTTTTGAAGGCCAGACACACCTCACTTCCGATCGCAGGGAGATATCGAAGTGTTCCCGAAGGATGGGTGTATCGGGAAAGTTTTATTATGAACAACAAATCATTTTCGCCTCGGGCGAAGGCAACAATAAAATAAAATATGTAATTAAACGATCGTCGATCTGAAATTACATAACAGATAACTGAAATGTAAACAACAAACGCCAATGGGCAATCAAAAATATAAACAAGATTATAAGATGGTGGTGTTTATAGTCCATCACATAAAGAATATAGCAATCATCAATTAATCGAATGATTGTCAATATAAAATTTGGAATATAAAATTTCGAATCGCAATGAATCAGCTAATCACAGTTATCCCCGATTTTATATTGTCCAGCTTCCACTTATCAGTTCGATTGTCGGCATCGGGTCTTCAGTTAGTCGTAGGTCCACCATCGTCTAGGCCGCAAGTTGTATGCTTTCGCCTGACTGCTGCACTCTCCCGAGGGCGGGTATATGCACCTTCTTGATGGCATATACGAGTGGTATCCTATGCCTATGTGCAGTGTAACGAAAGCACTGCAAACTAGTAGCGTTATTCCAATATTGATGAAAAAAAACCTTTACCTATACAAGGCAAGATAGAGAAAAAAGAAGAAAAGAACCTGGAAGAGATAGAAATGCATTGGAAGTGTGCGGAAAAACATTAATTTACAGGCAGACTGAACTTCCGAATTATGTACAAATTCGTGAAACAGATAGCAGCACTGCAGTCTGAAGAAGAAAAAACAGCTGGCTGATGCGAAGATATATATTTATATATAGGAAAGAGCGAAAATACAACTGACTGCGGGGAATCGTACCCATGTCCTCTCACTTTCCGGGTGAACTCACTAGACTACAAAGGCAACGAATACCTCAATCTCTCTACGCACTAGACTACAAAGGCAAC
This sequence comes from Pholcus phalangioides, assembly GCF_987345545.1. Taxonomy (NCBI): domain Eukaryota; kingdom Metazoa; phylum Arthropoda; class Arachnida; order Araneae; family Pholcidae; genus Pholcus; species Pholcus phalangioides. Next base: position 9,785,490 of record NW_028301612.1, on the reverse strand, counting down.
AATGCCTCTTAGGCAGTTTGTTAAAAACCTTCGCACAACATAGTTAGAATAAAATTCATAGGAATAGAATATTAGAATATAATTTTCTTCGAATAAAATTCATTCTCTCTTACAATATAAATTCTCAACATTAATCTGTTATTAGGTAATTCTCTTATTAATTCTCAATTATAATCTCTAATTCTCTTTTGGAATAAAATTCGTAGGAATCCACATGCAAATGTCTGAGCCAGGATGGAATAAATAAAATTGAAAGAATTCCGAAATTATATAGTCGCAATTTTTTTTGTTACAGAACTTTTTGTTGCATACACACAAATTATTTTGTAATACATGGCACTGCAGTCTCAAAAACTGAAATATGACACGTATTTGCTCAATACAGCATATTGGACGGTATCCTGTGAATTTCGTTCCGAGATTATACTGTGTGTTGCTCAGGTGGATATTTTTGAAAATATGGTATTTTTCTTTTTTGGAGTTGGTAGCGCCATCTGTTTTGAAAATATGTAAGTTATTTTGAAACAGGTTGACAGAAAAATTACTCTTTTTCCTGGAAAATTTAGCAAATGGTGCATTTCCATCTCTTTCGGTTGTTTTTCATTCATTTTTCAAATAGCTCCGTAAATTTTGGGACATTCTGTAGATTTTTCCTGTTTTATTTAATAAAATTATTGCTATTTTTTAGTTTTAACTTGTTCCCTCTGCACATGACCCATCAGTAATGCTGCCATCTATCGACATCGAGCAAAACACAAATCTAAAGTGCGATGCCGTGCCGACAGATGGCAACAGGGTTATTAATATTGTGATTCCCCCCCCCCAATTCCAGTAAAGAATTGAAATAAAGTTTATTTCCTTATATAAATTCATTTTAATCGTACAAAATATTTTTACACTTTCAGTTCTAGTGTGTTCTATCTCACATAATTTATCCATCCATTCTACTGGTATGAAAGTCTTCATAAGAAACGCCTTCATTTAGAATTTGCATGATTCCATTTCAGCATTTCAATGGACATATCATCATAGTCTTTACATATATGTTTTAACATGTTGATAAATCTAACATTTGTAATTTCAAAAAGTATCTATTTCTCTCATTATAGCAATATATTCTCAGAATTTTTTTCGCATCATACAGATATAATGCGGTACAGAGAATGCAAATGCTTAGAAGGAACCTTCTTAATTTGTACGCATTGTGTGTACCATAATTACACACATCCTTGCTGTTTGAGCTCATGGTGGCATTTGTTCCAAATATTTATTACCTTCATAGTAATGTTTATGTGCATTCCCAATGGTATAAAAAAGGGAAATTTTGTGATGTTAATAATATATGTGAGCAATTCAAATGTGAATGCTCAGCACTGTCAACGGAGGCTCTGTTTGATTATTCCCGTCGCAGTGGAGGCTCTGTGTGTTTTCATGTGTGTGTATATTGCATATTCCGTAAAAGGAAAGGGAAACAAAACTGTTCAGCACTGTGGACGGAGGCTTTGTTTCCTCGTTTCCCATCACAATGGAGGCGTTGTATACATTTTGTGTGTATTGTGTATTTAGAGATCATTCGAATCTTCCACCTCAACATGCCAACTTCATCTTCGTACTTGCCCCACATCTTTTGAAATCCCAAGCTGCGGTCTCCATCCCTTATGTGGCACTGGGCGCACGTGCAATTTTTCTCCCTGGTCATTGGGTTCAGCTATCCATTTTTAGTCAAATGGCTTGTACGTTACATCGACTTGATCACTGCCATCATGGGGAAAACGACGTGAGTGATTTGATACTTGCGAGCACGCGGCAAGGGGGCCACTACTATAAATCTTTGCTAATTTTTCCGGCACAACCCTGCCTCTTTTGAGGTAACGGCAGTAAATTGCTCTGCATCAGTCCGTGGTTGTGAACGATTTTATCTATCTATGTAACTCGCTTATTTTATAAAGTAAACATCTCTGTTATTTGTTGAAGTAAGACTTGGTGCCCTATGCCTTTTGACTTTTGAAGGCCAGACACACCTCACTTCCGATCGCAGGGAGATATCGAAGTGTTCCCGAAGGATGGGTGTATCGGGAAAGTTTTATTATGAACAACAAATCATTTTCGCCTCGGGCGAAGGCAACAATAAAATAAAATATGTAATTAAACGATCGTCGATCTGAAATTACATAACAGATAACTGAAATGTAAACAACAAACGCCAATGGGCAATCAAAAATATAAACAAGATTATAAGATGGTGGTGTTTATAGTCCATCACATAAAGAATATAGCAATCATCAATTAATCGAATGATTGTCAATATAAAATTTGGAATATAAAATTTCGAATCGCAATGAATCAGCTAATCACAGTTATCCCCGATTTTATATTGTCCAGCTTCCACTTATCAGTTCGATTGTCGGCATCGGGTCTTCAGTTAGTCGTAGGTCCACCATCGTCTAGGCCGCAAGTTGTATGCTTTCGCCTGACTGCTGCACTCTCCCGAGGGCGGGTATATGCACCTTCTTGATGGCATATACGAGTGGTATCCTATGCCTATGTGCAGTGTAACGAAAGCACTGCAAACTAGTAGCGTTATTCCAATATTGATGAAAAAAAACCTTTACCTATACAAGGCAAGATAGAGAAAAAAGAAGAAAAGAACCTGGAAGAGATAGAAATGCATTGGAAGTGTGCGGAAAAACATTAATTTACAGGCAGACTGAACTTCCGAATTATGTACAAATTCGTGAAACAGATAGCAGCACTGCAGTCTGAAGAAGAAAAAACAGCTGGCTGATGCGAAGATATATATTTATATATAGGAAAGAGCGAAAATACAACTGACTGCGGGGAATCGTACCCATGTCCTCTCACTTTCCGGGTGAACTCACTAGACTACAAAGGCAACGAATACCTCAATCTCTCTACGCACTAGACTACAAAGGCAACAATGCCTCTTAGGCAGTTTGTTAAAAACCTTCGCACAACATAGTTAGAATAAAATTCATAGGAATAGAATATTAGAATATAATTTTCTTCGAATAAAATTCATTCTCTCTTACAATATAAATTCTCAACATTAATCTGTTATTAGGTAATTCTCTTATTAATTCTCAATTATAATCTCTAATTCTCTTTTGGAATAAAATTCGTAGGAATCCACATGCAAATGTCTGAGCCAGGATGGAATAAATAAAATTGAAAGAATTCCGAAATTATATAGTCGCAATTTTTTTTGTTACAGAACTTTTTGTTGCATACACACAAATTATTTTGTAATACATGGCACTGCAGTCTCAAAAACTGAAATATGACACGTATTTGCTCAATACAGCATATTGGACGGTATCCTGTGAATTTCGTTCCGAGATTATACTGTGTGTTGCTCAGGTGGATATTTTTGAAAATATGGTATTTTTCTTTTTTGGAGTTGGTAGCGCCATCTGTTTTGAAAATATGTAAGTTATTTTGAAACAGGTTGACAGAAAAATTACTCTTTTTCCTGGAAAATTTAGCAAATGGTGCATTTCCATCTCTTTCGGTTGTTTTTCATTCATTTTTCAAATAGCTCCGTAAATTTTGGGACATTCTGTAGATTTTTCCTGTTTTATTTAATAAAATTATTGCTATTTTTTAGTTTTAACTTGTTCCCTCTGCACATGACCCATCAGTAATGCTGCCATCTATCGACATCGAGCAAAACACAAATCTAAAGTGCGATGCCGTGCCGACAGATGGCAACAGGGTTATTAATATTGTGATTCCCCCCCCCAATTCCAGTAAAGAATTGAAATAAAGTTTATTTCCTTATATAAATTCATTTTAATCGTACAAAATATTTTTACACTTTCAGTTCTAGTGTGTTCTATCTCACATAATTTATCCATCCATTCTACTGGTATGAAAGTCTTCATAAGAAACGCCTTCATTTAGAATTTGCATGATTCCATTTCAGCATTTCAATGGACATATCATCATAGTCTTTACATATATGTTTTAACATGTTGATAAATCTAACATTTGTAATTTCAAAAAGTATCTATTTCTCTCATTATAGCAATATATTCTCAGAATTTTTTTCGCATCATACAGATATAATGCGGTACAGAGAATGCAAATGCTTAGAAGGAACCTTCTTAATTTGTACGCATTGTGTGTACCATAATTACACACATCCTTGCTGTTTGAGCTCATGGTGGCATTTGTTCCAAATATTTATTACCTTCATAGTAATGTTTATGTGCATTCCCAATGGTATAAAAAAGGGAAATTTTGTGATGTTAATAATATATGTGAGCAATTCAAATGTGAATGCTCAGCACTGTCAACGGAGGCTCTGTGTGCTTTCTGTGTGTGTATATTGCATATTATGTAAAAGAAAAGGGAAACAAAACTGCCCGGCACTGTGGACGGATGCTTTGTTTCTTCGTTTCCCGCCACAGTGGAGGCGCTGTATATATATTTTGTATATATTGTGTATATAGACCACAGCTTCCAAACCTTATTTGTCCCACACACACATCGCCCCCTTCTTCAGAAATTTTTTTTCTCCCAGCGCCCCCAACGCAATCTAACCCATAGAATCCTATGCTATACCCGTAGCTTCTACCGCCCCCCTGGAACATTCCATCTCCCCTCAGGGAGCGTTAACGCCCACGTTGGGAATAACTGATTTGGACCATTTTCAAATCTCTCCCACTTCAACATGCCAACTTCTTCTGATGGCTGTCCTCATGGGGAGAACGACGTGGGGGGATTCGAAACTAGCGAGCACGGGGTGCCACCACTATAAATCTTTGCTAACTTTCCCGACACAACTCTGCCTCTTTTTGAGGTAACGAAAGTAAGGTGCTTTGCATCAGTCCGAGGTTGTGAGCGATTCTATCTGCAGTACCCAGCCGCTCTTAGAGGGTGTGAGACAGGTGTGGTCGCACCAGGCCCGGTACTTACACTAATGATACACATAATGTCATTCGTGAAAATTTTCTTCATTTCATATAGAGAGAAATACAGTGGAATACCGTTACAGCGAAAAAATCTCGTTCTAACAAACACTTTCCTAATCCTACAGATAAGTTTGTATAGGAACGATACAAAAACTCTAAATTTCTTTGTAACGGAATTTCATTATAACGAAGTGATTTCTCCGGTCTCTTGGAGTTATAATGGGATTTGACTAGTTCTTGAATTTTGTCATTTTCATTTAATTCTGAATTTTGAGTAATTTTGGAATTATTTCTTTCACAAATTAGGAATTTTCATCAATACTGGAATTTTACTCATTCATTTATTTGGAATTTTTTTGAATTCTGGAATTATTTCTTTCGTTCATTATGAATTTGACTGATGCTGGAATCGCCCTTGTGAATCAATTTTTCTTATTTTCGCGATTCATTGATCCTAAATTTGCATTATTTCTCAGACAATTTATTCATCATGTCCTAATTTCAATTAGTTTTATAGTTATTTCTTTCATTAATTTGAAATCGTTGTTCAGTTCGAAATGTTTCATTGATTTTGTTATTAATTTACATTTAATTGATTTTTTTTGTATGGATACTTTTCAGCATTTCCTGAAGATTTTGTAATAATGCATATATTTTCGAATGCCGAGATTTCCCTGTTTTACATCATATATAAAATCAGGGGTTAACGGCTCCCTGGAATTATTAGGATACGTCTGGCCGGCCCCCGCTATTATTTTCGCACTGGGGCCCAGCGTCTGTTAAGGGTAGCCCTGATGCAGTGACAACTCCATGACTTCTTCGACAGATCTCTAAACCAAGAAAAATAATTTATAAACAGTCCTTAAAAATGAAAATTAATGGAAAATATTCCCATCTGAAATTAAATTTTCTCATATTTGAATGCTATTAATATGATAAAAGACTTGTAAAAAAATATCTATATCAATACATTATTTGCAATTTATTTCAGGTATAAAATACCAATGTTCTTTCCAAATCAAAACGAAAAGAAAAAATATACGAATAATTTGTACATATTTTTTTTAGATTCTGCTTCGAAAATTACGTCTTTTTTCCCCGTAGCTTTCACCTTCTACTTTCATTTCAAATTTCGACTCGATTTGTTCGCTTCTTTCATATGCAAATATGCTAATCGAGCTTCACATTCTCGAAAAAGTTAAGTTATAAGTGGAAAAAAAAATATTTTAAAAATATACACACATATATATAGTTTATATTCAGTTCAAACGCGAACAGAAATTTATTTTTTCTCCGTTTCTGTTTAAACTGATTTGCATATTGCCATTTGCCAAGCGGTGTCAATTGCAGGCAGGACCGACTCGATCGAGGCTCTTAAATTTTAAATTAAAGATGTTTTTTTTTGGTTGTTCTTTTTTCTCTCTTTCCCCCCTTTTTTTTAAGATTCATTTCATTTCTCTGGATTGATTATCGAAAACTAAATAAACATGCTAAAAACTTTGCTTCGAGCAATTTTGAATATTTAACATGAATTTCATTACAATGTCCTCGGGATAAATTCTCAAATACTTGCGAATTCACTCTATGTTCATTTAGTATACAGGGTGTCCTGTAAGTGCTAGCAAGGGCTTTATCTTATCAATCGTTTTCCGTAGAGGTATGATTCCAATTTAAAATATGTGCAACAGGCGTTGAAAAACTACCCTGTATTAGTTTTAAGAGTGAAAATACAGTGTGTCACAAAATTAAAAAAAAATCTAAATTTTTATACGGTCTTCCCTGTGGTCTAACTTCCAGTTGTAAAGTTGTTGCCCTGTCTCTCGTGATGCCAACAAAAACGTTCCATGTTTATAAGTGGAATCTTCACACAGATATTCAAATTTTCTCCGTTTTTCGAATTCGAATATCTAATTGCAAGGTAGGGGAGGAAGGGATAATATAAAAATTTTGATTTTTTTATTTTATTACGCACTGTATTTTGACTCTCCAAATTCGTACAAGCTAATTTTTGAAAGCCCGTTGAGCAATTTTTAGATTGGAATCATACCTCTAAGACGGAGGATTGATGAGGTGACGGCACAGGTAGCACTTACGGGACACTCTGTATACGAATACGTTGGATTTAAATGGTGATGCCACTCCTCACTGACTAGTCTTATCTGGTTTCATCAATATCATCTACAATTCCAATATGAAAAAATCAAAATCTCTGCGCCCCACCCAATATATGTTCTGTAAAATATTTCCTGCTTACCTATGTCAATGATAGCAAATTCAATACGCAGTGTGAAATATGCAATTTTGAATATTAAATATTATCATAATCGTGAATTAAGCTCCGTCGGATTTAGTGTATTCCACTAAACACATACTTTCCACTTTGAGTCTAGTAAATTTAACGGAGTTTTTTCAACACAGCAAACGTTGCATTGGTTGCAGTGGGACCCAGAAACATGGGCCCCAACATTTCTTCGTCCCTGCATGTGAAAGTGAACAAGTGAGTGACCTATGAGTAAGTGGATGAATGACCGTACTGTAAACCCAGTGAGTTATCGTTTGAGTGAAGTGCGTGTGTGAGTGCTCACGCATTCATTAGTCACTCACGAACACATGTGATCACTCAATCGGTTATGCTTCGGTCACTCACGGACTCATACGGCCTCTCATATGGTCTGCCACTCACTCTGTCACTCTTACGGTCAGGGCATGCAAAATATAAGGGGCGAAGTTTTTGGATTCCCCTGCAACCAACGGAAATGCTACGTTGCTGGTTATAAAACTGCGACGGATTATTCTCAAAGTAGAACCTATGCGTTCAATTGTTTAAAATCATTGATTTTTATTGCTCTTATTGTGCTGCTGTATTTTTTATATACAGTGTGTTTCAAAAAAGCAATCAACCGATTTAAAAAATCATAACTATTCAGCTTTTTATCCGATTTGATCGAATAATGTATAGGTAGAAAGAGGGAAATTTCGAGTGTCACGCTGTCGCCGACAGGTTACTGCCACTTCAGTGTTTTATTCAAGATGGCGTTTTGCGTACTAAGCTTCGCGAAGTGTCAGCCCGTAACAACTGTTCGTCGTGCTTTTCGTCGACAATACCCTGGTGTTGAACTTCCTACAGTTCAGAGAATTACGCGATGGTATAAACTATTCCGAGACACGGTTGCCTGTGTAAAGGGAAATCCCCTGGCCGTCCCCGCATGTCAGGCGAAGATGTAGAGCGTAGAGTTTCGCACGTAGTCTACAGAAATCCCCTCGCCGGTGGATGCAAACATGCTCACGGAATGTTTGGGACGAATTTAGCTATCGCATAGACATATATCGTGCATCCAAAGGTTGACATATTGAGCACCTTTAATTTGGTTTGCAAATAAACTTCATGATTAGCCATGTAATATAGAATTAATCTTAAGTGCCTATGTGTTCAATATTTTTCGGAATATACGCATTTCAAATCGGGTGATTCTTTCTGAAACAAACTTTGTAGTTTAGATGTATATTCGATATGCATATATTTATGGGTATATATTTTAGCCACCACGTTATAGGCATTCTGTCTGTTGCGGCCTTTGTATTTGTATAGTGGAAAATATACGCTTTATAGTGCAAAACGTATCCATTTTAAAGTGGGAAGTAACTAATATAAGTGATATTATTTTTTTGTGTGCATCATATTTTTTTTTCATGTTCAATAATTTTGACTGTAGTGGATTCATGTATTTTTTCGTATGACACATTTTATTCAAGCGAAATGTTTTTATCAAAGTAGATATGATCCAATCTGAATTGTGGCTGATTCCAGCACATCAATTAATTCGAGTTTTACTGTTCAATCGCTTTCTTTAATGTTCCACTATTCTTAAAACTGCGCAACAAGAGACGAGACTATTCAAATATATATGACATGAATGTCGCTCTCCACTTGTTAATACAAGATATACAGAAGACTGGATGTTGTGAAGATATTTATTATTTCAGATGTTAATTTTTTAAGGAAGGAAAAAACTCATCTCTGCCTCTACCGGGAGTCGAACCCGGGTCCCTCGATTGCCGGACGAGTGCTCTGATGAGCTATTAGCTGATCGGTTTCACCGTCCATTGCACGGTTCCGTTCAGCATACATACGCTCTAGCGAAGGAAAATCTCTATCTTCTCTGTAGCTTAGTGGTCAGAGCACTCGTCCGGCAATCGAGGGACCCGGGTTCGACTCCCGGTAGAGGCAGAGCTGAGTTTTTTCCTTCCTTAAAAAATTAACATCTGAAACAATAAATATCTTCACAACATCCAGTCTTCTGTATATCTTGTATTCAAATATATATAATATCATGCTGAAAGAATTCATATTCAAAATGCTCAAACTGTTTGTGAATTAATTTACCTTAGTAGCATATAAGAGCTCTGTCCCGTGTGGAATTTATTCTTCAAACGTGCTCTCATCATTATTTTCTACCTTGTACCTGTGAAAAAGAAGTAGTCTATATTGTTGTTTGAACTCAAAAAAGCTGCTTGAGTAGAAATCATTCTAAAGTGGTTTAAACCTTTTCTCAAAGAAGATGCCGAATAAACTAAATTATACCTTATCCTTCTTTTCTTACACACACACACACTTTTGCTTCTTTTCTCCCGTCTTTCAAGACGAATCCTAAAAGCACTCGAATAACGAATGAGAAAGAGAAATTTCAACAAAGATAAAGGTGAAAAAAAGAAAAAAAAGCCACTAAATTTTAAGTAAAGGCAAAAAAGGGGGATTCACCAGAGAAAGGCTGTAAATTCCTAAGCCAAATCTTAAATGGGAAGAAGACCCACGGCTTACCAATGGCGAATTTGATGGCGATTTTACAACTGTTTTAGGAGGATAGTTCTATAGATTGGTTCGACAAGACCTAAAGCAGGAGCGAGATTAAAGCAAGGAGGCTAAAAAGAGAAGAAGAAAGACTGTTCCTTGAAAGTCTTGGTCAGTATCAACCTTTTTATAAGGTAAGATTCTTTCTCCTAAGAGGAACTTATAGCTTCGGTAATGCAGGAGGAGGGTAAACTCCGGTGAAAAAAGCAGTGTTAAAACTCCCCGAGGAACAGCTCTCAAACTTTGACCTACAAAAAGAGGAGAGTATAAAAAAAAAAGTTGTTGAAGAAAAGGATTCAACATTTCACCCGTTTTCTGGGAACCAAACTTACTTTGAAAAAAAAAAAGAAGACACTTTATTTCGCCTTTGAAAAGGGACTGAAAAGCGTTCGATATTCAAAAGAACGACAAAGAGACACGTTCTACGAATTTTTTCTACTCTTCAAAAACAAGACTTGCAATATACGTGGAGACGACAAGGATGGAAGAAAAAAAAACTACTATCGAAGTTTTTTGGTGTCCGGACGCTTTTTATACATTTGTGAGAACCTTTCAACTAAAACATGTTGAAAAATTTCGATGTTTTCCTATATCTTTGAAATTTCGTGTATTTCGTACGATATTCTTCGATCATTTGGTTTAAGAAACATGAATGATCAAAGATTATATTTTCAAATGTGAACTTGAATCCAAAACTTAAACGAAACAAATAGTTTTTTACGGTATATTCGGGACGTCAGAATAACATGAGACGTCGTACACGAGTGCAGTAGAATCTCCAAGAGTCGCTTTAATCCTTTTAATCCTGCCTATAGCCTCATACATAATTTGCTTTGAAAAAAATGATTTATTGCGTGTGTTATTCATTCAACAGTTGAAGTGAATTGAAAACATTTTTAGTGAAATGACAGATTAAGCTAAAATGATCGTGAATTGGCAGAAATAAATTTCTAATATATACAGACATAGGTGTATTAGTGATTGTCCCAAAGTTATTAATTTTTCCTATCTCTGCATTTTCTAAGACTCCAAAAAGTTATTTCCTTCATTTAATTCAGTATTTCCAAAGTAGAAGCTTCGGGATTTCCCATGGGTTCGCTGGGGGAGGGGGGGGGAAGGTGTGATGAGAGTAAAAATTGAAAAACGGGGTGATGGAACAAAGTTTGGGAAATTATAATTAAATCTAAATTTTCATTCCCCTGTAATTATTTTTTTTGGATGTCAACTCATCCCCTCCCCCTTGAATTGCTGATCAAGAATTTTTTTTTCTACTCACATATTTCAGAATTTTATCATTTTTTGCTAAAAACTGTTTAAATTCAAAAGCAATACAAAACATTGCTTAAGAGTGTTTATTGAGTTTTGCACCGTAATCGCAAAAACTGCATTTCCCACTCGAGATTACACTTCCTTAAATAATTTTAAAAAACGCGATTAATTTTTCATAATTTTTTAAATTTAATTTTTTTCCTTTTAATCGAATCTTTAGTACGCTTTTTTTTCTTTGCGACCGAAATTCTGCTAGTTTTTTGCCATGCTAGGTCGCACACGCAATGTTTTTTTCTTCTGCTGCTTGGCGTCATTTCCGAGGCAGTATTCAGTGCACCAACCCTATAGGATCGCAGCCCGATACCAAAATGTCTGACGACGAGCCCGAAAAAAAATAAGCCACCGACGTCCATTATAATGAGGTTCTACTATATCTTCTTTTACCTGATTTTGTCTTATTCCTCACACAACCTATCATGCTACTACTCACTACTAATACTCACACTTACATGCTATACATATACACACACCCAGGCCTCCCTTACGGTCCACTCTATAAGTTCGGCAAGATGGCAGAATCGCCACGGAACCGACGAAAAAAGTTTTATTCGGTTCAGTTTAGTTCAGGTAGTTAGATGAAAAGATGATTTTTTTTTGTTTCCCCAAGAAGCCTACCATACATTTTCCATCAGATTGTGGTAGAGAGACTTCGATTTCTATTTCACGAAGCCTCACATCATCATCCAGGAATGAGAACTGTGTGCCCTGCACCTCGAAACAATTGATCACTCTTCCATGATCTCGTATATAAGAACAGAACCCCTCTGAAAGACATGGAGTTCGGTGCAGCCGGGTCAAACATGATGCCTTTCTTTTTACCAGCACTTCGGAACCTTTAAGGTGACCCCCTATTGCATAATATCATGAAGGTAGAAACCGGTCGTTGCATGGCAATAGTCATTCCGGAAACTGAATCTCGATTCAAGATTGAACATTGGGACTATTTACAAGCTCTGAATCTAGCTGCGATGCGTCTGGATCATCAGCAAGGCGTAGGCAAATAGCAAATCCAGTCTAGTGCATCCTAGTCGGATATAGTATTCGCTAGGAGTTACCAGCATTCATTCAAAGTTGTGTGTGCTACTGTCAGGGCGATTCAGGCAAATAACTGATCGAGAAGATTGGACAATCAGAAGGGGAAACACGTAAATTATCATCGATTCGGAGGAATTTGCCTTGCTCCACATATCCATCCAGAGTAGTATCTAGGAATACCATGGTCATAATAACGGGGGGGGGGGTGTTCCCAACTCTCTCATTTGTTGTCGAGCGGCGTACGACCATCATTTTCGGTGTGACTGTCGGGAAAGCAATCTCTTGGGACAGACACTTTCCTCTGATTTTGATTTGACGGATCGTAAGTGCTCGATGGCATCCTTCACAGCTGATTGCGATGTTTATGCTGTCAAGTTCCCGCTTTGGCATGCCATGAAGGGTATCGTATATTTTTCAGAATAAAGAAACTTGAAACAGAATCTTTTTCGAAATGGGCATGAGTAACTCAATCGATTCCACGCACACATCTTGGCGTGTATAGCCAAGTAGCTTAATGGTATTCTAATCACGTTTTAAAATTCAATCACCTTATTGACACATAGGATATTAACCAAAACATTTCTGCATTGATCCGCATCCCTGTTTAGTCAATATAAGTTATAATGTTCACCGTTGCGGCGTATCAATTCATGGCGATATGTGTTTTTTTTCCCTCCAATAAAGTGTATTGTTGGTTTCTGAAATCTTATACTGCATTCTGAATACTTCCTTCCAAAATACTTTTTCTGCAATTGAGACCCGAAAAAAATTTCGATTCAACGGTCTCTAGATTCACAACAAACTCGGCCAAAAGTGAACGGAAAGCCGTATAAATTGTCAAGTGAACACGTCCTATTTTTAACAGAACGTGGGCCGTTCCCAAAGTAGATTTTTCTTAGATTTGTGATCTCAGATAGTCAAAACTGTGAATGCAGAATGATAGAAGATCACTATCATTATGTAAAATCGTTTAAGAACAACAAAATCCTGCTCCAAGACAAGAATGCAGCAAAAATATTGGCGACTCTGATTCAATTCGTAGAATGAAATTTAGAGCAGGTCAACTTTTGGGAGATTTTGGGAATTCTCATTGACGAGCGGCTTAGGTTTTCTGAACATTGTCAGCGATGGTAAAAATATCGAATAGAATTCTCTATTTACTCGGTTTCAATTTCAAAAAGTTCTCTTCGCGTTTTCCTAATGTCATTTTTCCGAGGCTTAGTTCGTCCTGGACTGGAGTGTGCTATAAGGTTTTGGAGACCATACCTACACAAGGGATACAGACTTGGTTGGAGGGGTGCAGAGAAGAGCTACGCGTGTCCTTATTGGCACACGATGATGAAGATAGACTGAATTTTTTGAATATGCACGCACACACACACACACACACACACACACACAGAGAGAGAGAGAGAGAGAGAAATGACAACTTCACCTCCGTGCACGAGACGTAAGTCCACGACGACGTGTATTTTCATCTAGAAAGAAATAATTCTGAAATCCCGCTTATCAATCCAAAGAACATAAAATGTTGGGGAATTTGAAAATATATAGTCAAGGTGATTTTGTGAGTGAGATATGAAAAATATCTCCTCAAAAAATATCGTGATACAGGGATTTATCTACTTTACCACACATCAACCCCTGTCATATATCACCATACGGCAATTTCCATCCAGTGGAGTTGAGTGGAAAATGAAAGCTTCATCCATCGGCGGTCGCCCCAGGGTTGGTAGGTAATAAAGAACCAGCTTCTGACGTTCTATGCCCGTATTCGAACCCTAATGATAACCTTCTCATTGGAAGACGAGCATCTTACCACCGCGCCACTCGGGCGCACAGGGATTTGTCTTAGAAAAGGGTATTGTTGTATCATGAATAGTTTACCATTGAGTAATTCCAAACGAGAGTTGAAAAAAAAACCTGTTGTTGAGGGATTTATCATTATATTGAGTATCGTTATAGTGAAATTTTACTGTATATTGTATTCGACTGAATTCAATAAAAATTGCAACTCTGACCCAAAATGTTGTTCTTTCCCACCAATTAATACTAATGAGGTGATAAATTTGAATGATCATCTCGAGCATCACAACCGACACACTCGGAATTTGTCGGCTCGCTTTGAAGAGAAAAGTACTCGCTCAGCATTGGAGCATTTGTTACAAGAAAGTGTCGAGTGTTGAAAAAAATATATATATTCAATTTCTCGATCTTCCAACTGAATTTTCAAGAATCCACAGAGTCACTTGAAGCATAATGTCAAGAATAGAGAAATGTTTCGTTTTATTTCTTTCGAGCAATGTTATGCGTCTCACAAAATAAAGTAAACACGCATTTGTTTATTTATTATTTTCTTTTATCTGGGAATGAAGTTCAGAGTTTCATTTTGTTTTATCTTTTTAGCCAAAAAAGAAATAACCCGAATGTGTCTCAGTATTTTCGTCGCCCGCCCGTTGAAACCGTTCCCATCGAATATTACGGCATCGGTAACAACCACTTCAGCAGTAGAAGATCCCTTTTGCAAACCATAAAAGACAGCCTTTCTCAGGCACTAAAAGAAGCTCTCAAACACGAATACGCCGTGTTGAGAACCCTTTGGATTTTTACGAGAGAAGAACCTGAAGAACTTCGCCGCTCTCTCTCTCCTTCGGTTTTTCTCACATCTTTTACTCGCTATTCTTTTTTTTCCCCCTTTTACATTCTGAGATTTTTCTAAAAATCAAAGGGTGGTCTTTGTGCGATTCGTGGCTCAAGAGTGTTCTAACAACACACGGTACGGGAGAAGAATCATTCATTGATCGTCATCGGATGATGTATTTCTTTAGTGAATGAATACATGCGTGGTTGCATATACTGTATATGAATGTACAAAATACGTAGGAAAGTATATTTTTGAACTCAAACAAATTGCGAGCGGAGGGAACTGTATATACATACCAAAGAAAATCAGATTACGGTATATTTACGCTCAATCAGAAGCAATTAAAACAAAAGCGATTATTAAAATTTCTGTCCTTGTAAATTACACTAAATCCTCGATATAGCGATATTGTGTGAGCGTAGAAAACATATGGTTGCAAGTAACAAAATCGATATAAGAATCGTATATATAAGCAAGAAAAGATGTAATTATCGACCAAGTGCATGGATGGTCGATCTTTTTGGTTCGAGCAACCGACGTTTCCCGTACGAGGTGAATGGTGTCACTATCCCACAACGTATCTGCAACTACGGCCACTGATTTTGGAATTCTTCACGAGCGGCTTAGGTTTTCTGAACATTGTTCAGTGGAGGTAAAAAAAATTGAATAGAATGCTCGATTTTATTTTCAAAAAGGTCTCGTCGCGTTCATAATTAAAGCCATTTTCCCACTTTTTAGACGTTTAGTTCGTCCTGGACCTGAGTATTTTGTAAGGCAGGGGTTTCCAACGCAAGTTTCTCGCGGAACCCTTGATAGTTTTATGGCTGTTACGAGAACCCTTGAGAACAGGCCTTTCTTTGTTACTTTTGTCCATAACCAATAAACGGGCAAAAATAAAATTTTATCAGTAAAAATGTGCCTTCTGGAAAATAGTGGAATTAAGTGTGCATTACAGTATATAACGTTTTCTGTACATACAGGGTAGGCAAAAAGTCCGTAAAAGCTTTAAAAATTCAAAAAACTGGAAAAGGGGGGGATAACACATTGCACAGACGAGTCACAAATCCAGCAAAGTTTCGTTTGCGTGAAAGAGATGCGCTTTCTACCGTCAGGTTCATGCAAGATGGAGCAACTAGTCACATTGCTACTCCGATCAAGGCATTCCTGATACAGACGTTTGGGGAAGACAAAATCATTAGTAGGCGTTGCAGATTTCCATGTCCTCCTCAATCTCCAGGTTTGACACCGGCAGACTTCTGGTTATGGGGATATTTGAAACCTCGGGTGTATCGATCCGGTCCGATCATCCAAACTGTCGGAACTGAAAGAGGCGATCCGACGACAGGTGTCGTATACATCCGGACTTGCTGCACTCTGCCGTTGCTGGATTTGTGAGTCGCCTGCAACGTCATATCCCCTGTGTTGGTCGTCATGTGGAACATATACTGCTGTAATAAACGATTTGGAGGCATTCTGTTCGTTATTTGCATATATTTTCTTTGACAGTGCTATCTATTTATTTTACAAGATATACGGAAGACTGGATGTTGTGAAGATATTTATTATTTCAGATGTTTATTTTTTAAGGAAGGAAAAAACTCATCTCTGCCTCCACCGGGAGTCGAACCCGGGTCCCTCGATTGCCGGACGAGTGCTCTGACCACTAAGCTACAGAGGAGATAGAGATTTTCCTTCGCTAGAGCGTATATATGCCGGGTTCGACTCCCGGTGGAGGCAGAGATGAGTTTTTTCCTTCCTTAAAAAATAAACATCTGAAATAATAAATATCTTCACAACATCCAGTCTTCCGTATATCTTGTATTAACAAGTGGAGAGCGACATTCATGTCATATTTATTTTATGTATGTTTATGGCTGTCTATTTTAGTTATTTTTTCCTGCCAAAAAAATAACCGTGACCTAGCGAGGCAAACCCTGCAAACCGTTTTTTATGTCGATTGTTTTTCTGTCTTTTATGAATTTTTAAAGTTTCTACGGACTTTTCGCCCACCCTGTACATATTATATTACATTTATAAACACAGCTGCCACCTATCAAATTAAAAAAAAACCTGCTTCTTCGATTGAAGTTGATGACCGGCTTTTGATTAATGCGCCGCATTAAAAAACTAAATATAGCATGATATTAAAAAATATTTTCAGAGCAATAATATGAATTGAATCATAAACATTTCCTTCAAAATTCTAACAGCTGTATTTTGTGTGCAGTAAAGAAACATGAGTAAGATACGCAAGAATAATTTAGATACCAGTGAGTGATGAAAATGACAATCGGAAACGCACGTCGGCAGCGTCTCAGACGCCGCGAAGATAAAAGGGCCCCGAATCAATTAGTGTACGACATTAGGGATGACGTCGTTAGATCCATCAACGAAAATTTTTCAAAGTGCCAAAGACGTCTCCTTTTGGAAGGCTACAAATAAGTGCAAGTCTTTCTCCTCTAGAATCGCGAAAATACACTCACAGAATGGTTTGGTCTACACAGATGACGATATAGCGAATGCTTTTGCTGACCATCTGGAGCTGCAATTTCTGCCTAATGATAATCAAGCTATTTTAATTTCAAAAGAAAACGAGGAAAAAGTTGAAACTTACATTGGTATGATCACTGCTCCTTTTGTTTCTGGTGATGCGGCCTTGTTAACATCGTTGGATGAAGTGAAAAATTGTTAGAAAACTGAAAAGCAAAAAAGCTCCAGGCTTTGATAGGATATCTAAACATGCAATAAAAAAGTTCTCTGCAAACATACTTTCGTCTTTGACTAATATTTTTAACGCAATTTTTACCAATTGCTGCTTCCCAAAATTCTGGAGGAGGGCGATGGTTGATGCAAACAAGACTTGCCGTTTTCGCAAAATTATAGACCAATTTCTCTCTTGCGTAACACGGCCAAACTCTTCGAGCGGCTATTGGTAAATAGACTGGAGAAGATACTTGAAGAGCGAGAAATTATTAGAGAGGAATAATACGCCTTCAGAAGGGGCCATGGTTGTGCGCAGCAAAAAGTATTAGAGATTATTACATCCGCAAGAATTCGCAGAGATCACTGGATCTGTATTTTTAGACATCAAGGCGACTTTTGACCGGGTAGATCACGACACACTAATGGTCAAAATGATAAACCTGCAATTTCCAACATATCTAATTGTTCTTCTAAACAACTATCTTAGAGAAAGAAGTTTTCAAGTCGAAGTCAAGACTAGATTTTCACAAGAAAAACCTATCTCTGCATCTGTCTCACAGGGTTCAATAGTTGGTCCACTATGTTTGAACCTGTAAATAAACGACTTTTTGGATCCACTAAGAGGATCCCTCGCGCTTTATGCTGATGACGCTGTAGTAATGTGATATGACAGACATGACTATAAAGCTCTTCATAACCTCCATATCTACGCCATAGAGGACTGGTGCGAAGAGAACTGAATAGTTCTCAACCCTTCAAAGTGCCAGTTTATATGGTTCAAAAATCAACGTACCTACTTGAGAGAGACTATAGCCACTATAAATTGCACTGACTTGACTGCACAGGCATCCGTAAAATACTTAGGTGCCTGGCTGCATATTAAATTTATGTTCGGAAAGCAGAGAAAGCTATGTAGAGAAAAATATCAAGAAGGCAAATGCTGCTACTAATAAGCTATAATATGCAAATATGCTTCCCCATGCAAAATATGCTTCCCCAGAAGCAAGCTGTCATATTACAACAGGATATTCCTTTATGAGGCGATTGTTCGTCCAATTCATCTCTACGCATGTTCTCGATGGAGCTATGCCAGGAAGGATAACATGTACGCACTTGAAGTATTCCAAAACAAATTCCTCAGAAAGGGTCACCAAGTCTTCACATTATATGCAAAACGGAGACATTAGAAAGGATCCTGAGGTTAAAACCATCTTCAATTACGTCAAAAAGCTGTGCCGAAAACAATTTAAGAGCAACAGAGAATTCCCATACTTGCATATTAGAAACATCTCAACTTATAAATATGATAATGCGGCTAAATACGCAAGGCCAAAGAACATTCTCTGCAGGGACTGGCAGAATCTTACTAATTAACTAAATATGAGTCCTGATTTTGTCTTTTATGTGGCCTGTAGGTGCCTTATTATTTATAATTTTATTATGGTATTTATACATAAAACATGTAACGTGCAGGAAAATCCCACAGAGTTATAGCAAGGTGGAAAAGAGAGAGAAAGAAATACATATGTATAAACATAAAACATTGCGCGAATTGCGAGATCTGTAAATACCATTTGATATTTAAATTGATTATATTTGTTTCCATATTATTCTTAATTATGTCTAGAAACATTGATTTCTGCAAAAATCGTATATATATAAATTGCATGCATAATGATGGGTTGTAAAAGCTACAATGTCGGCTTAGGATTACGATACTAAAGCATTAGTTTTTTCCTTCAAAAATTGCAAATCACTGTAAAAAAAATGCAGTATCATAATGTAAATTTATAATAGATTTTTTTTTACATAAAAGTATTATGCATGCATGTATGAAGAGATTTTTTTTGGTTTATAAGAAAAATCCAATTTGCGGGTAGAAATACTAGCACACACAAAGACTCTGCAGATTCTTAGAGTGTGATCAGTAACTAACTGACAATTGTTAGGATTTATTTTCCTCGAAATTCATCTAGAGGTTTCTATTTCTCCCCACCAAACTCAGTGATTGAGCTCATGTGTTGTAATGGCCATGTTGACTCTGTGCAAAGAGCTAAGTGAAAATATAATTGTCTCTTTTTTTTTTCCCCCCCGGACTTTATAATATTCTATATTTTTCTTACGCACACACTGCTCTACTCACAATTTTTACCGTTCTTTTTCATACGCACACTCTTCACAGCCGTTTACTGACCTTTCCTAAACGCGGGAATGGAGTCTTCTTCGGTGCCACCGACAAATCGTGATATTGAGAGAAGTTCAACACATCCTCATTGGCTTTCCGAAATTCTAATCGGGAAGGGCATTGATTAATCTTCATGACTGTAATTTTAAATCTTGCGCATCATACTGATACTAATTTACCGTATACAAATAACAACTGTTGAAATTTTCGAGCAAACTTGACAATTCAATTGATATTATTGCTCAAAAAATATTTATTAATATCTCATACTGTATACACTTTTTTTTAAGCGTATTAATCGAAAACCAGTCACAAGTGTCAATCGAAAAATCACAATAGTTACGACAATTGAACAACCAACGTTATTTGAACCCAAAATTGCAAAAGAACCACGGTAATACCATAGCCGTGGTTCTTTTGCAATTTTTTGTTCTAATGACGCGTTGATTGTTCAATTGTCTTATCTAACCCAAAAGGTAATTCATTTTCTACTTTCCACAATAGTTACATTTTTATTTGATAGGTGACAGCAGTAGTTTCAGTTCTTTAATGTTTCTTATATATCTACAGGGTACATAAGGGTAACAAGACCGTATGGCTTTTATGTGCGACCGTTGGTTCTAGAGGCATGCTTCCAATTAGAAAAAGTGTACAGATAACGTGTAATATATTCAGATATGTTATACGTTTTGCAGGGGGTTGAACAGTCGTTAAAATAAAAATAATAACTTTTTATACAGACAAGCTCCGTGTGCTGAAAAACAGAATTAAAAAGTTGTTTCCCTGCCTCCCGTAATACGAACCAAAAAGGTTTCACGTTTCCAAGTGCAGTATTCACTGAGGTATTTGAATTCAAAAATCGGAGGAAAGTTCGAAGAAAAAACAGCGCAAAATAACGAACAACGTTTCTTTCCCTAATTTATGCTGCTCTTTCAATCTGCTGATTTTTTTAAAAGGCACTATTTCGTTAAAATTTAAAATGAAGACCAGCTTTGTATGCTACTGTTATATAAAAAAAACAGCTTTGTATTACAGTAACAAGAAAGTTTTTTTCTTTGAAAGCACTCCAGGATTTATTAGGGATTCGTGGGGTTTGATCATGTGTAACCCCAGGTTCAAGGTTTCGGACACCATATCAACTCAGAGACAGACTTGGTTGAAGGGGTACAGAGTAAAGCTGCGTGTGTCCTTGTTGGCTTGAGTTATGAAGTGAGACTTCATTTTTTGTGCATATGTTTACATTGGAAGGAAACGCAGGTGTCGGTAGGATATGATCGAAGTGTTCAAAATTTTCAACGGGATGTATAGTATGGGCCATGAATTACGTATTAACACTTCGTGAATCGACTGCTTTGACATAAAGACAACAACATCGGTTGGCAAAGGACAACTCTAGATTGTGGTGTCACGAAATTTTTCTCTAATAACGGTTGTTAATAAACCGTACCTCAATAAACTGTGCTCACCACCGGCGGTCGTGAATTCTAACACAATTGATACGTTTAAAAAGAAATAAGATAACCATGTTGGGTAAATCGAGAAGGTATTCATATTTAAAATAAGGCAACCATGGGTTTTTTTTATGGTTTGCTCCTTTCGGTAGCAATCACTTTCTGTGTGGTTATGCTGTCTAGGACGAATTGGGTATCGAACTCGCGATACATCTAAACATCCTTTGGTAATTCGGGCCAGTGATGAGCAAACTTATCAGTCCGAATTCCAGATATGCGGTAATTCGGTCGCTCGCAGGCCAGAAACTAGTATGTATTGTGTATATGACCTGTATTTAACGGGACATTCCTGTAATTTTGGACGTCAAACTTTTCTTCGAAAAAAAATCCTGATTTCTCTCATATTTTCAATAAGGATTACTTTAACTTTTGGAATCAAGAATTACGATTTTTTTCTCATTAATTAGTCATAATTAGAGCTCGGATTATATGCAAATGCATATGCGCATATGCATTTGCATAATTTGGCCTTTTTTAGCATTAATGCAATTAGCAATATAAATGCATGAAATCGAACAATTTTCAGAATCTATATACGTATATAAATCCCGGATGCAACTAGGGTCACCGATTTGGGAATTCTCATTGACGAGCGACTTAGGTTTTCTGAACATTGTTCAGCGGTGGTCAAAAAAGCGAATAGAATGCTTAGTCTCATTTTCAAAAAGGTTTCTTCGCGTTCTCCTAAAGTCATTCTTCCGCTTTTTCGAGGCTTAGTTCGTCCTGGACTGGAGTATGCTGTAAGGTTTTGGAGACCATACCTACAGAGGGACATAGACTTGGTTCAAGGGGTGCAGAGAAGAGCTACGCGTGTCCTTATTGGCACACGGGGCTTGAGTTGTGAAGAGAGACTTCATTTTTTGAATATGTTTACATCGGATGAACGCAGGTGTCGAGGAGATATGATCGAAGTGTTCAAAATTTTCAATGGGATGGATAGGATGGACCATGAACTTTTAGTACACCGCCAATCGACTGCTTTTACAAGGAGACACCAGTATCGATTGGTGAGGGACAATGCAAGGTCATGGTGTCGCAGGGAATTTTCTCTAATAGGGTTGTTAATAAATGGAATAGCTTACCCCCGGAGGTAGTAAATTGTAACACAATTGACACGTTTAAAAAGAAATACGATAAGCATGTTGGGGTAAATCAAAAAGCTATCCATACTTAGAATATGACAAACATAAGTATTCTTTATGGGCGTTGTATAATATTTTATCTTGTGTATATATTGTTTATAATTTTTGTTATTTGCATTTTTAATTGGGTTGCTGTATTTTTGAAATATATGACATCCATATTTTTATGGGCATCTTTTTCTCAGCCATCTCGTTGGGCGTTTTGCCTGTTGCGGCGTTGTTTTTGTATTTGTATTTATGCAAGAGAGAAATAAAACCCATGCAGTGGGTGGGATACATTGGGGGAACCCCATGCATGGTTCGAAAAGTGTAGGCGTTTCTGAAAGGTGGCTATGTCTAATTGCACTAAAAATGCCAACCCTTGTTCCATGACGTCTGCCTTCGATGTTGGACGGAAAAAATGGAATGAAAATGAAAAATATATATATATTGAAGAAATATGCATATAATATATATTTTTTTCAATGAACGAGCAGCACCAGTGCTTTTGTTAGTTAAAAAAGCTATTTTAGCTATTTCTTCATTCTCCAAATCTTCATATGTATAGATTTTTCACACCACAATTTTTTGTTCCTAGCATATATATATAATAGGTGGACGTTTGTAATTTATTCTCGTCTTCATACTACAACGTAGCTTCTACTTCCTAGGCCCCCCCCCCTCATTAACATCTCTTGTCATTCGTCGCATGGCCTTTATTATAGGCACCTTGAATTCCTTTCTTGGCTTATAACATGCCCCTGACCTTGTGAAGGACTCTTTGCCGTTGGAGGTTCTATAAGCTTTTTTAATTTGATTGCTTTAATCTTTTGACCAATTGACTTCAAAATCCTGAATCTTTTCCCTCCCGATAACGCTGAGCGTTTGGGCTTGTTCTAGGCAGTGTACTTGGCGCGTCTCCCACGAATTGTTCTCAATCATATAGCTGTGAGGATTTAAGCTCCTCCAGGGGACGGTGTACCCTTTATTATGGGTTACATCTTAATTGATTCTGTTTCGTATTCTCTAACTACAAATATAACAGCAATCCAGCCCGTGAATCTTCCGAAGTCTAATATTACTGTTATAGAGTCCATGAGAATGAATACTTCAAAAGTCTACTGTCGCTGTTGACTTCCCGAGGTTCTGAACTGCTGATAGCGCGTCCATGGCGAAGCCTGTAATAATTGCCCCGTTTGGACCGACTCTTCCAAGAACCCCTGTTACTGATAATGGATACATATGGACGCCTCAACGGTACTAAAAGGGGTCGAAAATCTCCAGAGGAACTTTCCTGCCGATTGCATGTCACTCATTTGGTCACTCAGCGACCTAGTCCCTCGATCTCTGGGCAGAGGGGGATTTATAGTTTTGCAAATTTCTGCGCCTTTCTCCCATTACACAAATCTTCCTGACCACTCATTTTTCAAATTTGCCGGCCCGTGAAGCCCTTCTGTAAATACGACTCTGTACATGACATCATGCTTTTGAGCAATATCTTGCCTGTAAAGATGTTATGAAAACTTGAGGGAGAAGACAGAGCTTGAGATAGTAATATCAGAAGCGAGAATGTACGCAAGGGGCGAGTTTTTATGTCCTCATCTAGTAATTTTGCTTGAACGGTAAAAAATGAAGGCAAAATCAGAATTCGGCTTCTTACTAGTCTGACCCCTGGTGCACCAGAAACGGCTTTAAAAAACAATTTTTAAAATAAAAGTCACCTCGTTACACTTCCATTTTCACGTAAACTGATCAAGGCTATAAACGAGGCTCCAAATGCTCACGAACGCTATACAGGGCGATTCTGAATTCGTGGGACAAACTTTAAGAGGTGATATAAGACACCTAAAAAAGTAAAGAGGGTGTTTTTAGAGAGTGAACAACAGCATTTCACCAAAAACAAACATTATATTTTCATGACGGATTCGCTACGATATGTGGTGCCAGCCGTTCGAGGGTGCATATTCCCCCTTAGGATGGGATTGGAGTTTATGTTTTTATTGGTGCAAACACCATCGGGGGTTATGCTGCGCCAAAGAATGACCAAACGATATAATGACTTGTGGTAGACTTTCTGTTACCAGTTTGCACCATGAGAATGCCTACCACATTGCAATACCCAGCAACTCGAATGTTTGATTGCATTTTACCCTGCACTCCACGAATGGGGAACTGCACTTATTGCAGCAAATCCGTCAAAAAAATATATTTGCTTTTGGTGAAGTGTTGTTTTGCACTCTCTACAAGCAACTTCTACCTCCCTTCTGTTATTGCGATTCGACCGCACATTCTATGATCAAAAATACTTGTTTAGGGATCTACATCACCTCTTAAAGTTTGTCTCGTGAATTTATAATGACCCTGTAAAAATGCAAAATAATCGTTACTTAAAATTCTCCTACACGTTAGGTTTTTATGGCTAAAATTAAAATTGTACGAACTTCATAGAGAATTGAAACGGCAGCAACCAAGAGTGCCCACCAGGGACTTTCACTAAGTCTCTATGATGAATATTCTACACCCTCATCTAAGTGTTGAGCAAATGCCAGGCTTGTATGAATACTACATTTTGGGTTTAATGCGTTATTCAAGACGTATTGCATAACCAAAGTAATGTAGGGGCGCTTAAATATTGACGTTATTCACGTTTATGGTTGCGAACAGTTGACTCTAGCTCTCTCGGTGTGTAGTAGTCGGAAAACTAAGAGAGTCGTAGATCACATGGAAATGTAAATTTCAACATCCTTGTTTCAATAGTTTCACCTCTATTGTCACATTTCGAACACTGAGACGCGGTAGCCTATCCGTGCAGGGTGTTTCAGAAAGTACGCCCTAACTTCCAAATGCCATTACTTAGAAACAGCGAGAGATAGAAATATGAAACAAGTAGTTTAGTTTACCCCTTAATGCCCGAAGACGGCCCAGTAACAGATTGTAGGTACGTTTTAGAACATATTGCTAATCCCGTGGACCGAATGTGGCCCTCGGGATCATAATGTGGTAAGAGGCCTCAAACCCAGTTTTGCAAAATGATCTGAGCGACATATTCCCGGATCACTTGAATGATCCGCGGCACATTTAAAAATGAATTAAATGACTTGGGGTGCTTTTCCAGAAAAATTAAGTGGCTCACGGCACATGCTGACTAATGATATCAAGTCGTCCGCGCGGCACATCCCAAGATCCCTTAAGTGAAGTGAACTGCGGCCCTGTTTGAGATCACTTAAGTGCCCTGGAATGCTGTTGCAGATTACTTACGTTTCCTGCGACACATTCTCACTTCAATTAAGTGGTTCATGGCACATTTCCAGATCACATAAGGGGCTGGCGGCACAGTTCCTCATCACTTAAGCAGTCCGAGACCCATTTACAGATGACATAAATGACCTGCGACACGTTTCCAAATCGATAAAATGGCCCCCAGTCTCCAAAACGTTTAGCAATCTTGTTTTAGAAGGTTTTCTGAACGGCGGGAAAGATGACAGCTCTAGTCAGTGGTGGGATTCAGGAAGACAGGTCCAAGTCCCACAGGACGTTGAAGAGAAATGAAATAAATAAGCCTTAGAGAGAGAGAGAGAGAGAGACGATTCCACTTTCAGAAGAAATATCCGAGCGTTAAAGAGTTAGTTCAAAGGCAGGACTGGGATTTCAAATAACCAGGTTTGTGAAATCAGTTGGTATCTTGGGAAATAGCTGTTGCTGCCACAGTGCTTCAAGCATTTCGTCATATTTCCTTCGCAAACTTAGGTCAAATCGCATTACGATGGATTCGGAATGGTCGCCTAGCAAGGGCATGCATAACAGTGAACAGCGTTTTTGAAGCCACTTCCCTGTAGTTCCTCTGCTGCAATGGATGCCTCACAGATGAGTTACACTAAACGAACCAATCACAAGCAGGCTCTGTTACACCAGTAATATAAGCTCTATACCCTGGAGGGCGGGGTCATGCCGAAAAACTCGGAATATTACGTCATATGACGTCATACTTTCCTTTAGAATTTTTCTATGTATCCCTAGCGAGGAAAGTTTGGGCGGTCTTGATGGGACACCCTGTATAGAAGACGGTACCAATGCCGTCAATAATATCTGCCAATATGCGTTGCGAACTTCTATCTCGAGATATAGCGTGAACCAACTTCGTTACGAAAGTGGGTCACAAGCCTTGTGCGCAGCCCGAAAGAGACAAGTTAGGGTGGGGGGGGGGGTTATCATTGGATTTCGTTTAACAAAGATTTACCCGCGGACATAAAAAGTGCGGATTTATACTGAATACTTCTTGAGATATGCGCGTTCAAATTATTTGGTTACACAACTTTTTTTGCGAATGTTCCCAGTATCGTTAGATGATTTAAAAGATGTATTAAGAGCGAAACACACTACAGAGACGTGACGTAATTTCATGTCATGTCAGAGACTTTGTGAATTCTGATTAGTGGAAATTCTGTGACGATGAAATTTAAACATCGGTGAATTTCCACGAATCAGAATTCACAACGTCTGTGACGTGACGTCAAAATATTCCTGAGCTCCATCAGAAAACTCAAGTATTGCAAAATCTAGTCATTCAGGCATAGAGATATTGGATAGAAATAATACTAATAAGCTATAGGCACGAATCGCACAGTATCTTTGCAAAACCATTTATCACATATAACCCATTCTTTCGAGAATACTGAATAAGGAAATGTATTAGCGGATAGTCCGAGCATGGAGCGGACTTAAGAGAAACATTATGGTGTTTATTTTTATGTATATGAGTAAGCCTATGTCAACTGCAATAACAGGATTAGATCAAAGCGAATCCGGTCTGCAATAAAGACCACGCATTAAAGAAAAGCAATAATGAAATCTCTTCCTGGAAAAGGGTGCGCGTAGGGCTGCAGCAAGGAAGGTTTCCGTACGGATGGCGAAGCGATGTTATTCTTAGGATAGAGGTTGGATCAACGAGTGGCTTACAGTGTTATTCTAAGGGTTCGCTCAATCTCTGTTTTTCTCGCATCTTTACTTCCCGGCGACCGCCATTGTTCATCCTACCCCCCCCCCCTTTTCCTTGATAAATGAATTCCCGGAGCGAACACTGTCTTTAATGGACCAATACCCAGTGGAGGTGAAAAACTAGAATGGATTGAAGTCGAATGTCACCGGTTCCCTAAAAAAAATAGATCTGGGGGAAGAAGGTAAAGGAGAAAGGAAATAATAGGGTGAAATAAAAGGTGAAAAGTAAGTTTTTTTAAAAAAAAAACCCTATAGAAAAAGAGAAGGAGAGTATCTATCAATAGGATGTACGGAAATCCATAAGATTGGGTTGGAAAGCAAAAGTCCTCGTCACTACCTGATGCTGTTGTTCTCTGTCTCAAACTTTTTTTTTTTCCCGGATACGTTCGATACAGGAAATTTTCTTCCCGCTCACGGATGAGAAGATTTCTCACACGTGAGGAATTTAGAAATTTTTGTCGCAACTATATCAACAAAGCCAACTAATAATAAATGTACCGAATTTCTTACGGGTGTTGGTAAGAAATTATAGGGTCGTCGAAATGTCCATTTCTATCGTCATCCGGTAGTCAATTTCTGTTGCTCTGCGGTCGTGTGAAGATCGTTAAGGAATCGCACCGTGAGAATCCTGATTATCCAAAATATGGAAGCCAGATGGAAGCACCAGTATAACAAGGAAAACAAATATGATTACGTTAGGGCCGCACATACACTTAGTACAGATGTATGCACTCCGGTACACAACAATTCGTTAGAAATTTCCACGAGGTGCATGTGTGGTTTAGTAGTAGTAGTAGTAGTAGCTTATTTCTGCCGCTATGCGGTTGCTTCGGCATAGTGATGGACTGGCATGACGGGGAACTGTGGTTTTCTAGCTTCAAGTCGCGACTACTACTGCTTACATGAATCTCGCACACATTCCTATGCGGAATTTATAAAAAAAAGCGGTGCGTACCGGAATCCGTGTGAGTTTTGCGTGGCCCCTGACGTATTTATGTTTGCCAGGACTAAGTTTGTTCCGTGTTCTTGCTAGTTGCTGCCTTGCTATATTGAGTTTTGTAATCCAGCACATTAATTAAAACCGGTCTTCAACTACAATCGAAGAAGTAGGTGATTTTTTTTAATTTGATAGGTGACAGCAGTAGTTGCAGTTCAATGATGTGTCTATAAATTTAATATAATATATACAGGGTGGGCGAAAAATCCGTAGAAACTTTCAAAGTTCATAAAAGCCAGAAAAAAAGCCGACATAAAAACGGTTTGCAGGGTTAGCATCGCTAGGTCACGGGAATGTTTTTAAAACAGGAAAAGGAAATAACTCAAAAAAGCCGATAGGTGGCACTTACGTACAAAAGTCAAAGAAAAGATAAGCAAATAAAAAACACAATCCCTCCAAATTGTTTATTGCAGCAGTATGTGTTTCACATGACCACCACCACAGGGGATAACACATTGCAGGCGAGTCACAAATCCAGCAACGGCAGAGTGCAGCAGGCCCACACACACGGTTTATTACGGTGAACTGATTGTGGATTAGGAGCGCAAGTTCTTTTAACCGTCACATTTGCATATTCCCACTGAAGTCGCTCGTTTGAGCTCCATTTATCTGCTGTTTTCGAGTTATATTTTTTACTGTCTTAAACAATTCCTGGGACCTAGCGCTGCTAACCATGCAAACCTTTTTTTATTTCGGTTAATTTTTTACGGTTTTTATTCATTTTTAAAGTTTCTTCGGGCTTTTTGCCCACCCTGTACTTGAACTAGATTACGAGCGATAGAAGATACTGATTTATTGATCAAAAATAAAATGATATTCGTCAATTTTCTATTGAAAATTCAAACTTGGTACTTTGGTAAATCTGAAAATATTGAGAGAATCGTTCGGCATGAGTTAGTAGTTTGGAAAAAAGATGACGATATTCACCTCATATGTGTTTCTATTTTTTTCTGTTTGGTTAAGGAGAACTTAATCAAAATATTTTAATAGTTATAGAGTAATTATACCAGTCCTATGTTTGGTTTTTCGAAATGCCGTAAAAGCCCGTGAAAGGTAAATACCATACCCTGCAGTCTCAGGGCCGTCATTTCAACTTTTTCGGGGGGGGGGGAGCAAAGAGCATGTACTAAAGGCACGCATATATATATATATTTGTATATATATATATATATATACCATTTGTAGTGTATTTTCAAAAGCCGGGGGGAGGGCGTTGCCCCTCCCCCTAAATGACGGGCCTGCCTACAGTTGACATGCATCCATTTCATGATCTGAAGGGTTTTTCAATCTTACAAATTCAACCAACAGATTGAGCATTAATTATAAATGTTATTTATTAACGAATAACAAAAGTGTTTCTATTAATTTTATTATTTATTTAACTGGACCTCTTCCCGAGGCGAGTTTACTGGGTCCGGAGTAGATGGGGGGGGGAAAATCCGAGTTCTTTCCTCCCCTCTTTCATACTTTATGGCAGGCACGGCCAATAGCTGGCCCACGGGTCCCGACCAAGGTAAAATTATGAAATTAAAATTAATAATTTGCAAGGTGTTAAATCAAATTTGTGATCATTATCCGAGCTATTGCCATTCAACAGCGGAAAAATAATTCATTTTATTGTTAGTGACGAAAATAATTTACAACGGCCCGGATGATGTTGGTCTAAAAATCTTGAAAAATGACTGAAAAAATGCCATCAAAGTAATAAAGCAAAGTTCTCTTGAAGAACTGAGTATGTTCGATATGTCGAATGAAAGTTTTGACAGCATAAATCTAGTAAATTTTACTCAAGTTTTTTTTTTCTCGTTTAGATTTCATCAAAAATAACAATTTTTGTAATAAACGAGTTATGCTTCATGAATCTGTTAGGACCACTGGCGTTATGCCCCCCGACAAGGGTGGAGCTGACAGGGCTCCGACTCGGGTCCCCAGGACGAATATATTTTTTTTTTCACAAGAAATTGTCCGAAACAATCAAAGTACTGATAAGAGAAAAGTCAAGATGTTATTGAAGGTAATGGACTATATTTCGATGCAGTCGAAATACAGTAAAAACTAATCAGAATAATGTAGACAGTGGCTCTCGGAGCTATTTCCAGCGACCTGCTGACGAGAAGGCTTACATATTGCAGAAGTTAAGATCGAATGTTGACAATAAACCTTAGTGAAGAAGTGTATTTTTTTCCAAAATTGGTTAAAGAAATAATTTTAAAATCATTTTTATAAAAAATTAATAAAACTAACGAGAGAAATATATATAATAACTGTGGAAAAAATGGAGAAATAATTCCAGAATTAATGAGAATTGATTTCAGGAATATATTATTTCACAATAATTTCATGATTGAGAAATAATTTTGGAATCGATGGGAGATAAAAAAAATATTTCGCAATTTTGAAAATTATAAAAAAAGAAAAACGGAAAAAAATTACAAGAACTAATGAAGAATAATATCAAATGAAAATGTAACTTTAGAATTTATGTACAGTGTTAATTAAAAATTATAAATAAATAAATAAATTGAATACAGTGAGTTAAAAAAACTCCGAGAATGCGATAATTTGTAGAAAATAAAGATTAATTTGAGATACACAAGCAAAATATTGTAGAAATCAAAGAACTTTTGTGAATATAATTTGCTTTTTGATCTTAACACAAAACAGTAGAGTTATCACATCTATATACAGTAAAACCCCTCTTAACGGACACCAATCTGATGCGGTCAACCCTCTTTTCCACGGTCAAATAATAATTTCCATTTGTAAAATAAATTATTTTGTTTCAAACCTCTGATTAACGGCCACCCCCCTCTTTTACGGACGGATTCTTTAGTCCCACCGGTGTCCGCAAAAAAAAGACTTTACTGTATTATATAAATATATGCTCCAAAACGTTATATCGATGTCGCTATTTTGTAGAAAACATCAGAGCAACACGGAAAGCCTAGTAATCATTTTAAGGAGATTTATTGTACCACATAGATACATACGGGAAACTGTAGATGTGGTTACGAAACATAATAAGCTGCGGTCGGTCATAATATACGCCACTGAATTCCAATTTACAGGTCGTCATATGTTTTAACCCTAAGCTATCGATCAAGTGAAACAGGGGATGTAGGGGATGGGGCCCATACTGTGCTGCTCCACACTCAATCACGTTTAGCTCCGGCTAAGTGGTCGCAATGTTAACCTGTTTCTCAAACGCGTGTAATTAGGAAAATGTTCTAGTTCCAAACATGCAGCTGACAGAATGCACTAATGCATATATAATGGGTCACGGACTAGAATCTCAAATGCTCTCATCAAAATACCTTAACCCAAGGATGTGTCAGCCATATTGAATTGGAAATCATCCTTGGAATGATGATGACGTACTCTCTGCATACTAATTTCCGACCGTATCTGCGAGCGTATACCGTATTGGAGTTATTGTTAGTTTATAGCGTAACGCAAATATTTCAATTCGATAATATTGCCGAGAGTATTATTATAGCAACAAAACATTATTTATTTAAGATATTAAATCTAAATTGGTATAGGTCTTAGTTGTTGCCAACACTAGAAAGACGGACGGGGTCTGTGTGACCCTGCGCGCTCTTTCTGCTCCCATATCTCAGGTAAGAACGAACCAAAAACTTAAAATTTTTTCTCTACTTTTCTTAAATTATCATGTTCTTATTGCATACTGAAGCTATTTTCATTATCTTTTTCAACAGCGGAAATACGAACGGATATACGTACGAAAGACGGAAGGAGGTTACACTGACTCTTTCCATATATTTTAGAACATATCCACCGTATAATTCTACCAACACATTGTCACAATTAATTTTTGTGTGATAAAGTCTCTTCTGATAGTCTCTTTGTGTATTTAATACAGTGTTAAGTGTATAAAGCGACTATCCCTATTTGTGAAATTTTTTGTAACTTTCAATCTTATCCGCAGATGTCGGTGGCCAGGTGTGTGACCGACCGATTGTTTAACTGCAATATAATATAACATACACAGAAAACAACTTGGCATACATAGTTCAAAGCACAAATTATCTTCAGAAAATACATTAAATCTAATATTCATAGTTGAAAAAAAAAATCGGAATCGAAAGGGGAAACATATGAGTTAAGGCACACACATTAAAACTTACAGGTTCAATTGTTCCCACAGAAATTTCATGAATCCACCCTGGGACAAATCATGAATAAAGTCAAGCTATTTTCTGTGTATATATTTGTTCCTATAAGAGTGAATGTGGTGTTTACAATAAAGTGCTTATTTTTTTCAAGCTGTTGAATAGTTTCAATTATTGCTTACTTTATGTACACTCATGTCCATAAATTGAGGATAATGCCAGCTCCGGCAAATAAAGGTTCAGAAACAAAACAAACGTTACTTATTCATAAAGCCCATTTATTAAACAAAAGATAAAGAACAAAAACGGAGTTGTATGTATGATACCATTCATTAAAACTACGATGTTTGCTCCCTGGAGCAATTGTAAAAATATCCCCTTCACGAAAACTTACTATTACATGGTTGGTATGATGGTTAATACATTGTATGTCTCCCATGCGATGAAATACGGTCCGTACAACGCCTAGGCATGCTGAGTATCAAATTACCGATCTGATCTTGGGGAAGATCACTCCACTCAGCAAGCAATGCTCTTCGAAGTTCCGGTACACATGTAGGAGGTGGTTGACGGGGTGCAACTCATCGGCCAAGCATGTCCCACACATGCTCTATCGGATTCAAGTCAGGTGAGAATGCTGGCCATTCCATACGGGTTATATCCTCAGATTCCAGGCATTCGTTTACGATGTTTGCTCGGTGAGGACGGGCGTTGTCATCCATAAACACAAATTCTGCGCCCATGGCACACCTAAACAAACGTACATGTTGTTCCAGAATGATGTCCCGATAAATTTGGGCTTTCATGGTTCCGGTTTGAACATGTAGATCTGTTCTGGAACCGAGTATAATTCCACCCCAAACGAGCAATGCTGCACCACCGTAACGGTGTCGTTCAATGATGTTGTCTTGGTGGTAACGGATACCTGGCGTTCTCCATATGAAAGTCCGACGTGAATCAGACTGAAGAAACTGGAGAAACCGCGAGACACCCAGGCTCTGTCGCAAGAAGCAACGTAAGCTCCTCGGGCCTCCCCTCCCCCCCGAAGGGGGAAGGTCCAGGGCATCTCCGGCAAAACCATTATTTATTGATACGTCAAAGATTACATATAGTGAAAAGAAATGAAGAATTATGTAAAAAGAAGAATCAAATTAATCAAGTTAAAGTCAAAGTGCAACGGGCACGGATAATAAATAATCATGGAAAGTGGTATAAAATCATATCACAAAGGCGCAATCAGAAATTTGATTAAATTAAATAAATAAATAAATTGAAAATAAATAAATAAATAAATAAATTGAAAATAAATAAATAAATAAATAAATTTGATTGATCGAGGATTGTTTGACAGAAACGCAAAGCACCCCATTGCGCTCGGGCAGTTCAGTACACTCTGTCCGATTCGCTTTTGATCACAGTTGAAGGTCTTTAAAATATCTCCGGGACACTTGATTATAGATTTAGGAATCATCCTGCTCCCCGCCTTCAAACAGTGCCACCAGTGCACTGTGAGGGTGAAGACGCGGCGATCTCCTTAACGGAGGTGCTGGTACCGGAGTTGCAGGAACTGGAGGAGACGGATCCCTTATCTTCCCACGATGTTCCTCAAGGAATTTCACCATTTTTCTTATCTTTTCTCTTGATTCCTCTCGACGTAGTATGCCAAGCATCCATGGTCTGTGTAGATGGGCAGCCGGCGAACGGAAGTGATAGGGTGTCGTTTCTGGACAGCATGTGGCGTAGTGCAGGGGCGTGCCAGGCTCAAGACAATAACACTTGTCACTGGCAATCACTTTAAAGCGATGTAAGTTTGCCGGGAAAGGTCCATGACCGGTGACAAATAAGATGAGCTCGCGTGACCAGCCCCTGCTCCTAGTATCTACTTTCTTTATAACTTCATGAGTTGATCTTCCTGATGCCTCCGGTATATCCCAATCCAGTTGCCACTTTGCTATCATGTCCCTCCAGAGGAGAGACTTGGCGTACGAAGCTGGATATAAGAGTTCCTCGCAAAAGTCTCCGGTATTGGTCGCTTCTTTAGCCGCCGCATCCGCTAGCTCGTTTCCCCACTGGCCGTTGTGGGCTTTAACCAAGGAGATGCGTATTGTATACTCCTGATCCTTCTGGCCATTGCGTTTTCAGAGAGTGGATTTAGAATGACCTGGATACTCGAACGGCTATCCGATCTTATTACAGTCCGTGCCCTTTTTGTAGCTGCATCCAGAGCTGCTGTAAATATAGCGAGCATTTCAGCTTGATATACTGAATTGTCTTCTTTTAGTTTAGCAGCCCATTTATCCACGATCTTCGTTCCCACGGTTTTTATACAAGCAGCTCCTGTACCTGATTCTGATTTGGAGCCATCAGCGTAATATACGACGGATTTCTCCTTAGGTATATCGTCCTCCGAAGAATCTAGAAGAACTTGATTGACCTGCAGAGATTCTGCGGGATGCGAAGACCAGGCTATAGTCTTCTGCTCGAAGGCGTCCGGGACTAATGTTCCCTCAAGCAATGAACATGACTTGTGAAGCTTTAGAAGACGCGTGACTCTGGCCAAGAATTCTATCTTCAGGGATAATGGCGGAAGCCCTAGAATCACCTGAAGAGCATTTGTAGGTGTAGTTCTGTACGCACCAGAGATATATAAGAGAAAAGGTCTTTGTATTGCATCGAGCCGTCTGAATATCTGGACCTTGGTAGAATGCCATATTGAAGCTCCATAAGCTATCATAGGCTCAACCACAGTCAAGTAGAGTGATCTCCTTAAAGCCCGTGTCAATCCCCACTGTGGTCCGGCCATCAGGCGCATCTTCTGAAGAACACCGGACGCCTTTCTCTTCTGTTCCTTGATGTGATCTTCCCAGCTAAGTTGCTTATCGATAAAGACACCTAAATAACATAGCACGTCCGTTTTCTTGATAGTTTTTCCTTGGAACCAGATAGTGGGAGGCCTCTTCCTTGATATCCACAAGAATTTTGTCTTAGCCATAGAGAGAGTGAGCTTATGCATGTGCAGCCAATTTGACACTGTTCTGAGGGCTTCCTCTGCTAGATCGCCTGATCCCTTGACAGTAGGGGCGGATGCAATCACCAAAAGGTCGTCCGCATAAGCCTGAACTTTGACATTTGAGGGCCACTTAATTTTCAACAGCTCATCAAGAACAAGATTCCATAACAAAGGGCCGGAACAAGAGCCCTGAGGAGCACCCTTCTGAAGTTCTTTCTCAGCTTTACCTGCGTCCGTGATCAACACCGCACGACGGTGGTTCGACGATTATTTTAATTTCTTGCTTAGATATTGCTCTTATGCTCAGATCCGGGTCGAGGTACAGACTAGAACTCATAAAAAAAGGACCATAGTCATCGGGGTAAACGTCATTAAGGTGTCTTTCCCCCACTTGCAGAATTGTTTCGTCACCAAGATGGCTCATAGTCAGCTGTGGCTTTGTTTTGCGAGACATAGAAGCATGAAATACGGTACCAAATTCAGAGGCCGTTTTTTCACATAGTGTACGCCAGGAAGTTAATTTTGTATTACGAATCTCTTTACGGTACTGAGCCTGATATTTATTAAATGCCATGCGCAGGCGAATTTTGTCCTCCTGATTTTTTGCTCGTATTTATCGTCTTTTCAGAGCTCTGAGCTTCTTGCGTGACACTTCTAATTCAGTTGTCCACCATGTGCTTTTGGATTTATCCGCCATCTGCGTGAATCCGACTGCAAGCTAAACCTGGACTCATCGGGAAACATCACACAAGCCCACTGTGACGATGTCCACATTGCATGTTCTCTACTCCAGGCTAATCGCTGCCGACAGTGAGTTGCCGTGAGCGGAACACATCTGACAGGCCTGCGAGCATATAGACCAATATCTCCCAAACGTCTGTACACGGTTTGCCTTGAAACTGTGGTACCCGAGGCTGCAGATAGCTGACGAGACACGTCGGATGCTGTGCTTCGTCTGCTTCTTTTGACAGTTACTGCCAAATACCGGTCTTTATTCGGCGTTGTAACTCGGGGGCGACCTGTACTGTAACGTCTACTGACATTTCCGTTATATTGGAATCGCTGCCAAAGCCTAGAGATGACACTTTGGGCAATTCCAAGTTCCTCAGATACTTCCATCTGAGTACGCCCACATTCCAGGCGGCCCATAATTCTACCACGTAAAAAATCACCCACATGCGTCCTCTGTGTCATAACTATTCGCTTATGGCACTGAGCGCCTTACAGAACTCTTGTGAACAATTTTACTTCTTTGCCACCATTCCTTATATACCCCCCCCCCCCCCTTACACTCTCGTCATTGCGACGTACTATCGGCATCATCTGGTGGCTTCCTGAAATTTGCATATCATTCTTGCAGATGTGTGTGATAATTCTACAGGTGAGATTTTGACGTTAGATTTCGATTTCCGTGTGATTCTAAATTATCCTTAATTTATGGACATGAGTGTATTTCACCCACTTATACCCTTTAAGTTGGTACTCTGAGACACGAAATGGCAATAACGTATTATCTGAGTGGGATAATGCACAGTGAAAAAAAATTGATCAATTAATAAAATTTCTGGAAGAGTTTCGTAACAGATGACACAGTTTTAATTATTAATAATAACTATCACACATATGTGAACGTGGATGATTAATTTGCAATTTTGCATTCATTTTACGGATACGGAATAGATTAATTTGATAACTTGAATTTCGGGTAATTCGAACTTTTTCCAGTGACTGACAGTAATTCGAATTATTCAAACTCGACTGTATATTCAAATTTTTCACATTAACTTTCAATGAAGAAAATACGATAACAAATCAAATCGATATCATTTTGTGACAGCTAAAATGAGTTTCTATTGTATTCTTGTGCAGCAAATATTTCATTCTTTTCAAGAATGAATATTTACATATTTCAGAATTTTATATTACAAAAGTATGAAAGGAAATATAAAAGAAGCAATGCGAGATGTAAGATGAATATCTCCACAGAGTATCGGACCTACTGTACATATATACTTCAAAGCGATCCTCTTTCTGGAAACTATATCCAAGTAAATAGAAAATATGGATGTATGTATATATTCATGCAGATGTGGTACAGATATATACATATGTCTAGGCAGGAGGCCCTGTTTGATAACCAATTGAGATTTTGTTCCCGAGAATATTGAGAATTCGAGAGGCACATATTCGGGAATCTTTCTACTTTTCTTATCCCGACCATACGGAAATACTATAAGCAATAAATATTTGCATATCACCTTTGAAGTACGTTTCTTCCATGTGACACTTACCAAATAATATAACGTATATCTGAAATATTATTGTAGACATTCCCCCCCCCCCCTTTATCTGAATCATATTTTTCTGATAGAGTTATACAGTCAAGCTCGGTTATAACACCATTTAAGAGATCGAGAAATGTCGTCGTTATAAACAAGGTGGAGGTTATAAGGATGATAGTGCTGGCGAGTAGAATTTGTTGGTGTTATTGTTATTCAAATCTGCGAGTTAAAGTGTTGCATTCTTTTACAAGCTTCAGTTGGAGTAGCAAAGTGTTTTTTGGAATGTGTCAGGCTCCTCCGACTATATTGGCATTTAACTTAAACCTGATGCATATACAGGGTGTCCTGTAAGTACTAGCACGGCCTTTATCTCATTGACCGTCCGTCGTAGAGATATGATTCCAATTCAAAAAATTCTCAACAGGCGTTCAAAAATTATCCTGTACTAGTTTGGGGAGGGAAAATACAGTGCATAACAAAATAAAAAATCTAAATTTTGTACGATCCCCCCCCCCTGTACTCAAACTTCCAAATAGAAAGATGTTGCCCCTGTCTCTCCTGATGCCAACCCAAAAAAAAAATTACATATTTCTAAGTGCAATATTCACAGAGATATTCGATTTCGAAATTTGGGAAAGAACAGCGTCAGTTGAGGGTAAGACAGGATTTCCGCGTATAACGCTGCTCTTTAATGAATTTCCTCCGTTTCTCGAATTCGATTATATCTGTGAATAATGGACTTAGAAATATGGATTTTTTTTGTTGGCATCAAGAGTGACAGGGCAACAACTTTATAATTGGAAGTTGGATGGAGCACAGGACGACACCGTATGAAAATTTAGATTTTTTTTTTTTATTTTAATAGCTATACAACATATTTCTAAGGAATTAACATGGATGGTATACACGTTATTCGAATAATTTTATTAATTGGAAGTATTTTTCTAAGATGAATGGTTCGTCAGTAAAATGCCATATATCCTATTACCTATTGTACATATATGAGTTTAAGAAATGATAAAATGTCAAGAATTCGATATCAGTGACACGCAAGGTTCGGGTTTACAATACAAATACAACGCCACAACAGGCAAATTGCCCAACGAGGTGGCTGACTTAAGAACATCATGGATCCCCGAGCCCCTACCTACTACTGCTACACCACACATGCGCCCCTCCCCCGCGGAACCCCCCAACGAATCGGTACATGCGGGAATGTGCGTGTAGTGCAACCTGACGTAGAGTTTGTTTCTGTGTAATGCTTGTTATGTGTAGTGCTGTCATCTGCCCCCAGTTTTACTAACTATGAGTGAAGTGTTATGGTTGAATGATTTACCGTTGTAGGACTGTTGCTCTCTGTGGCGAGACTTTTTAACGGGGAGATCGGCTCGCATTTGCGCCTTGAAGTTGGGAACCACAGAAAACCAACTTCAGCCGACCACCACTGTGGGGTTCGAACCCGGATCCTCGCATCACGAGTCCGGCACTATAACCACTCGACCACCACAGCGTCATTAAAAATTCTAATAAGTTTTGCTGTGTAGGAGTGACGCAATAGACAGAATGCTTGGGACCATTTGAACCCAAACAGCTTATCTTGGTGTCTTTTGGCGTTGTTTTAATGTTTGCTAACATTCCCCCATAACTGGTAGTATTAGTTGTCTTATAGAAAGATCACTTGAAACAGAATTTTTCACAGCCTGAAGTAGATGAAATATAAAATTTCGCGTTCACGTGTGGCTCACAAACAGTATTCAGTTTCGATGATAAGTTTTAAACACAGACAGAGCTTAGCAATAGGAAATGCCCCTCTCCTCGATGCTGTGTCTTCTTTTCATTTTATCGGAGGTACGTGGATGATACTTTTGTGATTTGGGACGGTTCCAAAGATGAGCAAGTGAGGGTTTATGTCATGAATGACATAGACCTTCACGTTCAGTTCACAGCCGAATTTGAAACGAACAATGAACATTCTTTCTTAGACGTAGTGGTATCTAAACAGAAATCTCTCTCTCAAAACCTGTGTCTATCGCAAGAGATTTTCTAAGTCTCACTACCACCTCATTTTCGATCGTCTCATCTCATGCAACTGGAACTCTCGGCGTTTCGTACTTATGTAGTGATAGCATTTAATATCTGCTCAGATCGGAACATATTAGACCGTGAACTTGGAATCATGAGAGCAATTGCTAAAACCGGGGTTTCAATACTAAGATTGTTGATGAAATAAGTAGAAATTTAACGAAACCAGCACGCGGATCCACTTTAGTGAACATTACAGAGAGGCCACTCAAAAAAGGTGTAGTTATACCCTATGATCCAATAATCTCACAAAAGGTCAAAATAATTCTCAAGGTGTTCAACCTAACAACAATAGATGCGCCTACGAAAAATTTACATTTCAAGCTTACTAAAGATGCTATACCAAAGAACAAACATGAGATATTTATTGCAATCTATGTGGTGGTTACTCTTTTGGTTATATAGGACAGACACAAGGAGACCCATAAAACAATGATTAAATGAGCACGCTCGCTGTGTTAACAATCAGGAATGTGAAAAATCGACCATCGCCGCTTACTGTTGGCAAGAGAGAGCCTGTACAGGGTGATTCAGAAAAGATGGGAAAATCTTTAAGAGGTGATAGTACACACCAATAAAAACAATAGTCATCAAAGAATACATGGTCTAACATGAAACGCAAAAGCGCTTGCGTGTTTCGAAACGGCCGCTCCTCAAACGTTAAAACGGCAGTTCTGGTGAAATTTATCAGGAGAAAAAGAACACCATGCAAATGTAACCTGGCGGAAGAGGAAGAAGAAACCGCATGCAAATCTTCGTCATAGTGAATAAAACACGCGGAAGCCAGCCTTTTTATTGAATATGAATATATGTATTTATGCCAGCGTGTAACCGTTCTAACAGTTGTAACGTACGGGATAATGGCGCATTTTAGTAATAGCGCCATTATCCCGCAATTAGAGGAGTCCGCTCCTCTTATTCACTGTGGCGCAGATTTGTATACGGTTTCTTCTTCTTCCCCAGGTTACATTTGTATGCATGGTGTTCTTTTTCAACCGATAAATTTCAACAGGAATACCGTTTTAATTTTGCGGAGCGGCGTTTCGAAACACGCTAGCACGGTTGCGTTTCATGTTAGACCAGTGGTTCTCAACCGGGCGCCATATGACCTTGGGGGGCCCCTAGGATATTCCAGGGGGCCACGGATGAAAATCTGGCGAAAGGGGAGCCACGGCTACTGATACGGGGGCCACGAAGAAGTTTGTGGAATTAAATTTTTTTAGTCACTCTGACTAAAAAAAATTTAATTTGAAACAAAAAATGCATAGAATATATTTTTCGCAATTTTTCCGCTATTCAAGTAACATTAACATGAGGAAGGAAATAAAAAAAGCGCGTTGCATGTAATCTCGGTGGGTTTACGACTTGGGGGTGACAGTAGGCCCTGACACAAACTATAAAAGAGGTTTAAGCAAAATGAAGTAACTGTGAAGACAGAAAGTTGTGTGCGTTCGAAGACGTTTCATTCAAAGAGGGCTGTCATAAAGAAAGCAGACAAAGATTTGTTGACCATTCATTGCCATTCTTTTGAGTGCTGGTAGTAAATGCAATCCAAGAAGTAGATGGGTGAGAAATGAAAGCTTGTGTGTAAAAAAACCCCATCGTTTTCATGCAATTACAGACGGATAGCCATCTAGTTTAGCTCGAAGCTATCTTCAACCGGCACTGAGTGGTCTGATCATTGATCATTTTTGTCGCACCACGGTCATTTTCTGCACGCGAGGGCTAATTAGACCCCGGGAACTACAATTTATTGCCGATTCCGAACGGCAGGCTTGTTTCTTATACTCATCGAGAGGTTGGTGCGTTAACCCCTCGATGGGGGACTCCGTGCGGTAGCAAATTTTTTGCTGCGGTCAAGTCGCCATTTTTTGTTGTACCCCCTGTGTCAGGAAAGTTTTCTGACAAGGACGAACCGGGTATCGAACTCGCGACGCCTCTAAACCTGAGTGGTCTGATGGGGAATAT
Source organism: Pholcus phalangioides (assembly GCF_987345545.1). NCBI lineage: Eukaryota > Metazoa > Arthropoda > Arachnida > Araneae > Pholcidae > Pholcus > Pholcus phalangioides. Next base: position 9,743,712 of record NW_028301612.1, on the reverse strand, counting down.
GTTTATAAAAATCGAATAAAGAACGATTGCTCTGGGGTATTGTTTTAATGAATTTTTGGGGAGGGGTGTGCCAACACCCATTGCCTCCACTGAAAAGAAATGAAGTCGAATTCAGTTATAACGAACTGCAAGAGACCAAATCATACATAAGGAAAAATACCAGCGAAATTAAATTTTTTAAAACTACATTGCCGTATAACTTGAGAAACTGTAATTGCATAAATTTGCTGTTATTTCAAAATCGCAAGTGTTCATATGCCATTCATTTCAATTTAACAGGAAAAACGTGATTTTAAACATATTTAAGACGATCTTAACGTCATTTGGTTTGCTGATTGGTGTCTATATGCTATCCAAGCAGATAATGTATTGGGACTTAGTAGGACTAAGATTGACACCACATCTTTAAAGTTTTTTTAATATATACTGTAATGCTTCCTATTAACTGCCCTACTACATAAGCCTGCTGCTGGCCTGCAAGATCCCAAATAATTTCAATACAATTTTTCTATCCTGGAAGAACAATGTTGTGGGCATTAGAAAAAAAAAAAAAACAAAATGGCGTATGACCACATTTAAAGCAATTTAAATCCGTTTATATGAGACTCACTGAGTCTATTGATTTCTCAGAAAAGTGCAATAAATTCTCACGCAAGTCTTCATTTTAAAATGTCCATAACCGGCTCAATGCGTATCTCTGTATCTGTCAAGCTAAAATTTGTGGTTTTTAGTGTTGATAATACGCATGCAAAACCAATTAAGCGACGCATTTTTCACAATCTGTGAAAATCTCGTGGATTTGATAGTTGGAAATGATGTCTAAATGCCAAAGATTTGGAGTTCGAGTCAAAATGAAATGAAAATGCCAAATAATTGAAATTGTGCTTCGTATAAATGAAATATTTTAATATTGAAAGCTATATATATATATATAGGTTAATCGTAACCATAGTCAAACGTCTCATAAATGTGAAATTTTGTCATAAAACTGAGAGTGAGGCGCGAATCCCCTTGCGTACAAGTGGAATTTCAAGGCATTTACGCACAACCGAGCCCCCTTGGCCATTTTTCTTTTTTTCTCCCCACCCTTTCTTTCTTTTGTTTCCTTCTCAAATTTATAAAAGTAAAATGACATAATCATTATAAAAAGGACTGCTTTCGCATCAAAAATTGCAAAAATATCAGATTTTTTTTCGTGGGAATACAGTCAACCCCATTATAATGAAATCCAAGAGACCGGAGTAATAAAGGAATTTCGTTAAATTTCAGATTTTTATATTGTTCCCATGTAAACTTATCCGGGGGATTAGAAAAGTTTTCGTTAAAACGATATTTTTTACCGTTATAACGGTATTCGTTAAAAGGAGAGTCGACTGTATTTTTTTACGTGTATATGCCGACTGCATGGGTAACCGGGCGTATGGCACTACTTGCGAGCCGTTAGAATTAAATACTTACCCAACTAGAAAAAGTATCCAAATCACGTGTCCAACTCAGATACGTCATTTATTTTGTAAGGGGTTGTCTAGTTATAAAATTAAAAATATTTATACCTTTTTATACCATCCCCGTGTGCCAAAGAACCCAGTTAAGAAGTTGTTACTCTGTCTTTTCCGATGGCAACTAAAATAATTTCACGTTTCTAAGAGCAATATTCACCGAGATATGCGAATTCGAAAAAATGAGGAAATTTGGGAAAAAACAGCATCAAATGCGGGTAAAATGGTTTCCTCGCATTTAATGATGTTTTTTTTCCAACCTTCTTCGAATATCTCAGTGAATATTGCACTTAAAAACGATGAATGTTTTTGTTGGAGACCGGGAAACAATTTTCCAATTGTGTTTTGGGGCACAGGGTGTCCACATAAAAAGTTAACATTTTAATTTTAATAACTATGTAACCCCTGGCAACATGAATCAAATATCTGAGTACTGCACATTATTCGGGTACTTTTTCCAACTGGAAGAATGCCTCTAGGACCAATGGTTCGCCAGTAAAATGCCACATGCCCCGTTACCTATGTGCCCTGTATACTAAATATAGTACAGACTATTATGAGAAATATTGTGTTCTGCTTTAGCCAACTCGCACGTTGCTTCGTTCGCCTGCGAGAGAGCGGCCATATTACGAGCCAAAAAGCCACTTGAAGGCAGCTTGTCATCCAACAAAATATCAGATTTTCACCGTATCGAAATTGAAGTCAACAAATTGATAATTTTCTTATTTGAAAATCTGATTAGGGGTCATTCAAGTATTACGTCAGCATCGAGGGGAGGGGGTTTCGGATTTGCTGACTTTTGATGATGGGGGGGGGGGAGTTTGAAGGTTGCTTACGTCATCAACCACCCCTTTTTGAAGATATGAAATATTCTAAGCTGCTGACGAAATTTTGCTGCCGGGGGGGGGGGGGAGTCAAAAATGGCTGAAAATCGGCTTACGCAATACTTGAATGACCCCTTATTTATATTTTCCGATGGGCTTGAAATCCTGATAATGAATCATTATTATGCTCACATGAACAGTTTTGTCACTGCGTTACGCAATGACAAAATCCGTATATACCGGGTGACTCGAACTGTTACGCCGTCCGCCAACAGCAGTTTTTTTTTTCTGCCTTGTAGCCCTTGACATGACATGACATGACACTTTATTTTACGTCCTTACCTACAAGGGTTTTAGGACCGCTTTAAAACAAAAATGTACACTATGTAATATACATGTAAATATGTGAGTACATATACGTAATGTGAATACATGAATGCAAAATTCACATTAAAGATGGTAGAATTTGCACAAATCTTACATGATAGGGATGGGGGAAAATCACACTTGGAAATTCTAACCAAAAAATACGCATAGAGAAAGCAAAATATAAATATTCAGAGAGATTTAAAAAAAAACCCACACACAAACAAGAATTACGAATTTTCTTTTCCATTCAAATGCTTCTCACATTGTAAAAAATAAATAACTGCGGTATACATAACATAGGAAATATCTCATTTCACATCTGATGTGAATACAGAAAGAGAAAAAATCAAAATTCAACGCAAATTAAAATCTGTTACATGCATAAAGATATTTTTCAAAAGCATGAGCATGAGTTCAGCATTAACTTCAATAAATTCATCCAAGACAAACGCGATTGACATTGGGAATCGAGAGGCTAATAGCAAATTGACGGCGTTGTTCAATCCAATGTTTACAAATGAACATGAAATGCAGTGAAGTCTCAGGATCTGAACAATGATCACAGATCGGAGATGAAATCTGATTTATTCTATGTAAATAATCTTTGGTGGATGCTCTGTTTGTAAGTAAACGATAAAAAAGTGTTTCATATTTTTGACTGTGAAAAAATCGTGAGTATAATTTAACGCAGTTGAAAAAGTCGATTGCGTATATATATTCGTTTTGACAAGTAAAACGCTGATCAACGTTGTTTTTAAAACAGTTTTCAAAACGATTAAGAATATCTTCCATAAAAGTGAAAGAAGGAAAGTTTAAGTTATTATTTCTTGTCGCAAGTCGTGCTACTTTATCGGCAATCTCGTTGTATAAAATAGTCTTATGGCCAGGAGTCCACACCAAAGTGATTGAATTTGCAATGTTTTTTGCATGTGTAAGACAGGAATGTGTCAATAATGTTACAGAATGGGAACGGGGATTTACATTTTTCAAAGCAAAAAGTGATGCTTTGCTATCGGTAAAAATAACGTAATTACGTCTCTCACAGATGAGCTTGGTAGCTGCATATGCAATAGCAAGACACTCTGCTGTAAAAACGGAGGAGTAATCATGAACTAAAGCTTGTATACATGAATTATTATTAGGGCAATAGATTCACACCGACGTATTTTGAGCTTTGGATGCATCTGTAGCTGTGATAACATTAGACGACTAATTTTCTGTCATATGTTGATTAAATAATATTGGAATCATATGATCGTAAATACTTTCTTGAAAGGGAAGATCATCAATATGAAACCTGATATTGGAGTCATTCCAAGGAGGAGTTGAAAATGTCAGTGTTTGTAACGGAGTAGTAAGGTGATTATTAATTATAAAATCGGTAACTTCAGATGAGATCGGAGAAATAACTGAATTATTAGAAATCGGCCATCGTTTGCAAAAATTATAAAAATCAGTGCCATAACTAGATACTCTAGCCTTCAAAAACAATCGACCAACGGAGCGTAAGACAAAGAGATTGAAAGGGGGTTGGCCACATATACTAAATAGGAGAGTTATGGGAGTTGATATAGGTAGTCCTGTTGTAATGTGAAACGCTTGCCTTGTAGCATTTGCCGCGAATTCACAATGGCACTAACAATTTTAAACGGGAATTAAAATTAATTTAATACTCTAGAGCGGTGGTTCTCAACCGGGGGCCATATGGCCTCCTTGTGGTACTGGGATACTTCAAGGGGGGCCAAGGAAGAAAATGGAGAAAGGAGCCATGACAGGTGGTTTGGGGAGCTGAGAAGAAAAATTAAGGTGTGAAGAAATAAAGATTTTATATTAGTGACTATCACTTATATACAGTGAGAGAGAGAATCCAACAAAACCACCCATAAAACCAGGGCCTTCTTTAGGGCATGGACCCACCCAGGCCTCACTGCCTACATTTTGCAACAAGTTCCCTAGGATGGGGTTTTTCCTCAAGTCGCCGGCTAAATATTTCAGACCCCCTTCCTTATATGAAATTTGTTGTATGAAAAAAAAAAAAGATGAAAACCATATTAGGCCCCGGGCTGTAGTTCTGTCAGTCCCACTCTTGTGAGGGGCCTCATGCCCATAAGTGACCCCATCTTATGATATTTTGTATAGTACAATAAATTTTGAAAATAAGTAGGAAATATGTAGGCTGTTTATTTCCAGCTAAAGTATGGGACTACCATAGCATCACTTTGCCTAAGGAGGGAGGAGGGGGGGCATGATATTGAGACGGTCTTGATAGAACTCGAACTAGCGGGGAGATCAATAGATTCTAGGCTAGTGGCCTGTAGGCCAGTTTTCTTTGCAAAATTTTCGTTCAGTATAAATTCACTGAAAAAAATCATTTCAATACGTATAAAGTGTTGAAAACTCTGGGTAAGACAGGGGAGCCACGAGAAAAAAATATGGTTCAAAGGGGGCCACGGGCAAAAAAAGGTTAAGAAACACTGCTCTAGAGTACTTTAAGAAATTCATTTTTAAAAATATTTTTGGTGCTGCTACCTACTTTCAAAATCAGAAGTGCCTTATGTGGTGATGACGAAGCTCAGGCATAAAAAATTAAATTCTTCATTCAACTACGCTCCTTATAAACAAAGCCTATAAACTGACCTGAAAGATCAAAATTCCAGTTCAATAATTTCTTCAAGACCCAAAGACACATCCAAAATAAACGTCCTCGACGTCCGACGACAGGTAAGATCGTAAAAAGTGAATTTTTCCACACTGCACTTTATAGTAATGTGCTGCCATCTAATGTCAAATTTAAAAGTGACTCATGTGGTGATGATGAAGTTCAAAGTAAAAAAAAACTATATTCTTTATTCCGCTCAGTTCCTTATAAACAAAGCTGGTAAACTGAACTGGAAATTCAAAATATAAGTTCGGTTATTTTATTTGAGCATAAGGAGACGTCCAAATCAAAGAGCCTCTTAATGAGCAGACGACAGAGAAGAAGTCGGTTCCCTACAAGCTAAAGCCCACAAACAGAACTGGAAGTTCGAACTTCCAGTTCGGTTATTTTTTAAGGACACAAGGAGAAGTCCAAAACAAGTAACCTGGAGAGAAGCAGACGACATTACTGGTCGGACTTATTACTAGAGGGAGCATCCAGCCACCGCGACTGCAGCGACATCAAATGCAAGGAAATGACGTGACTCCGTGAAAACAAACTTGCCGCCTGGCAATTTTTCCATAGAAATGTACAGTTCGGTCTCTAAATATTGGGTTTTAAACATTTAAAAACAGTATAGAAGAACTCATCTAAAGGTGAAAAAAGATTCAATTATTTTCATTTAATACCGGAATCATTTCTTTCAAAATTTATTGAATATTCTTTCATTAATTCTGGAATTTTATTTCCTTTATTAATTATTTTATTTCTTTCATTACTTCTGAAATAATTGCTTTCATCAATTCTGGATTTGTTTCTTTCATTAATGCTGGAATTATTTCTTTTATTAATGCTGGAATTATTTCTTTCATTGGTTCTGAAATTGTATCTCATGAATTCTGGAATTACCTCTTTCATTAATTTTGGAATTATCTCTTTTTCATTAATTTTTGAATTATCTTTTTCCTTCATTCTGGAATTATATTTTTCCTTCATTCTGGAATTATCTTTTTCCTTCATTCTGGAATTATCTTTTTCCTTCATTCTGGAATTATCTTTTTCCTTCATTCTGGAATTATCTTTTTCCTTCATTCTGGAATTAATTTTATTATTAACTAATTTTGGAATTATCACTTTTATCATTGCTCTAATTATCTCTTACATTAATTCTAGAATATTTTCTTCCATTAATGGTGACATTATCTTTCTTTAAATGCTGAAATGATAACTTTCATTAATTTTGGAATTATATCGTCCACGCTGAAATTATTTTTTCATTTATTGTTTTAAACTCCTATTTATGCCATAAGAAAATAACGGGGGGGGGGTCTGTTTGTTTTCACCGAGTCACGTGATGTTCCGACGAAAGATATTGGGGGACACAGTTCTCAGCACTGCCAAGGCGGGGACCGCTGACGTCATACCCTCTCCGGAGGCTTGATTTATATACTATTGGTGCTGCCATTTAATCTCGAAATTTCAGGCAATTCATGAGATGATGAAAGAGAGATTTTCATTTTTTTCACTTTGTTTTTTCATTTCATTTTTCATTTCACTTTGTAATTTTTTGGCATAAAATTTTTTTATGAGACGAAAATTTTGGTAACAAAAGTTGTACATTTGCAATAATCGATTTTATGTAGAAAAAATAATTATTTTTTTCCACAAAAACATTCGGACAATATGGGTGATCGAACAAATAAGTGAAAACACGGATTATATGGTCTTCAGATAGGGTTACCAGATTCAAAACTGAAAAGGAGGACGCCTGGTGTGAACCTTAGGCAGTGCCGTCTTAACGTATGCTTCCCCCACCCCGGGCCGTGCCCGAAGAGCCTCAGGAGATCAGGTGCCTCAGAAAAACGAGACGTAGTTGAATTTTTCGAGAATTTTCCATGTAGGGCCTCCAAAAAATCCCTTGGCTTGGGGGGGGGGCGGGCTACGATGCTATCACGACGATCCTGCCGATCAGCCCTACTCTTGTGGAAGTCATGGAATTCCGGTAATTGATTCTTTACTTCTATTAATTTACATTAATTACACAAAAATAGCAATAAAAAATTCGAAAAATGATCAAAGTTATCGAATTGCAACGTATATTTGATAAAGAGATGATGATGATGAAGCGCTTTAAAAGTATGACAAAAATTTATGTCTGTTCAATATGGTTCGAGTCACGATGAAGTGTCAGCAGATGGACCGCGAGCTAATTATTATTAATAATCTATGAATTTTGTAAAATTAATTTAAATGCCATTCTCTCCCGATGGGTCGTGTTTGATTACGATCCACACTGTCAACGCGTTCCTGAAATAATGAAAAAAATTAGAGTAATAAAATGCGTTCTCTCTGAAAAAAACTTCCCCTCCAAGATTTATGTTCGCAACTAGAAAAGTTTGTAAGTCGGGAACAACTACATAAAATGTTTTTAGAGGGAGCCAAAATTTTTTTTTCTGCATTGGGTCGCGAAATTCTCCTGAGGCCGGGCCTGTTTCCGATTTTGAATTTTAATATCTCAGGGAATATATGTAATGCAGTTGAAAACATGTGATTTGTTTGTTGGGCTCAGAAAAGAAAGAGCAACCACTGTCTGATTGGATATTAGAGGTGGGGGGGATCGTACAAAAATTCACATTTTTTATTTTGTGTACACTGTATTTTGATCCCCAAAACTCGTACAGGGTAATTTCTGGTCACATTTTGAGAATTTTTAAAATTATAACACTACGACGAACGGTTGATGAGATAAAAACTGTACCATCACTCCAAGGAGGAACCATTGAATCTTATAATGGCCATAATATTACTAATAGGCAGGGCCGCAACTAGTGGGGGGGGGGAAGCAGGCGAGTCTGGTGCCCCAGGCACATTACAAAAGGGGGCGCAAATTCAACCTATCCTTCAGCATTACGGGGGGGGGGTGCCTGAATGAGTGGTTACCCCGGCTAACCAAGTATACAGTTGCGGTCCTGCCAATAGGTATCTTATTTCTGGCGATTCACCGTTATATATATATTAGGTATTTTTTCTTTTTAGATACATTGTCAAGTTTTTAATTTACACGTCGTGGCATTTCTTTTACTTCTATGGATCAAACTGCACAGTTGATCCACTAATGACCCACAAAAATCATGTCCTTATTCTGTAGAACTTGGTTTGCTGCATGGGGCCCATCTGGTCACTTCTGGCAACCAAGTGACAATTAGATATGGTTCCGATTTTCAAGAGTAAATATGCAAATAGGTAGGTAGGAATTTTTAGCAAGGTAGTAGTGCCTCTTTCAGAAAAGTCGCTTTGTATATGGGCGTGTGATAATGTTAAGAGACAGCCCTGGGCGTACTTTATGGAAACTGAAAAGCTAATCAAAAAACTCAGCAAAATAATGTGGTCTAGTTTTATTATTTTCTCATCTTTTGTGCCATCCCTTGTGATAATGATCTTCAACTATACAATGAAGTGTTCTTACAATTTTAGGATCTTCTATCGGATGATGGATGTTATAAAAAAATCCGTGCACTTTTTGGTGGTGCCCCTTTAGTACTGATGCCTTAAGCACGTGCTTATTTTGCTTAATGGTTAATCCGGCCCTCTGACTGCGCACATGATTTCTCTGGAATGAATATTTCAAACAAATATTTAAAAAATTTTCACACGTATTTTAGTTCATTTTTTTAAGTTCATAGTATGGCTACAACATGAACCTATATCCTTGATACATTATTGAAAACGATGTGAAAGATTGAACTTTTCAATTGTGATTCATTTCTGTGTGGCTACTCCCTCATTATATACTACTTTTATCCGCATGAAGAGAATAAAATTAATAAAACTGCTTGCTATCACTTTTTGTGATTTTTATCACTACAAGAATGCGTATTTTGGAAGCTACAACTGGCATTTTCTCAACGAAACCATAATAATTTACACAAAAATAATCTAATTTGAAATAATACAAATTTCATCCAGTACAGTAACTCGATGACTTAGTGTCATCTTCAAGCGCAGAATTTACGTTGATTGAGAATAATTTACTCTATTTTTTTTACTGTATTCTATAACGTTCATTTTGCTCTTTCGTTATTTTCATAAATTATAAATTAATCAAATTAAATTCAAACATATTTATATAATTCAGACAATTTTTGAATAACTATCTTCTAATGGAAAAACAGGCGGCGGGGGGGGGGGGGGGTTAGAAAATTATTCATGTTCGCAAGAGGGAGCCATAGGAATGAGAAATGGTTGAAAGGGAGCCATGGACAAAAAAAGGTTGAGAACCACTGTGTTAGACCATATATTCTTCGATAATGAGAATTGTTTGTATTGGTGTGTCCTATCACCTCTTAAAGTTTTTCCCATCTTTTCTGAATCACCCTGAAGATTTGAATTTCAAGAAGAGTTTTTCATCGAAGTATAGTCCACAGCTGATTCAGACTTCCACGAAAGGCACTTGAACTCAGGTTTATAAACTATACCAGTATAATATACAATAAATCAACACCACCGATTGCAGTGCCATAGCATATTTTCATTACGAGTGAAAATTCTAAGAAAATTCGAATATAACATTCCGGTAGCTTCGTCTGAGCGGAAAATCAGAAGTGCTACATTAGTCTTACACGCAGGCTCTCAGCTTCATTCTGACCACGGCGTTTTTGAAGTGAACAGACGTACTTCTTTTTTTCCGATGAGCGACTGAGAGGTAAGATTTGGTATCCAACCCGAATGGGATCCTTGATCAGCGTTATTAGTGTGCGGTTATATATCCTTCCTCTGAAGACGACACCCACTGTTTGTCGAAATGCACTGATTTTGTGTTTGCCGTATATTTACCTTATTCGATGGTGATTTCTTAGTATTCTTGAGCGAAGTTTATCCACTCTTTCATATTTAGCCTTTTGTTTGCTGAAATCGGTATTCGTCGAAGTAGACATTCGATGAAATATCGAAATTGGTGGTTACAGACTCTGCCGAAAATATGATTTCTCGCAAAAAATATCCTATAAGGTAACGGTACCTCTATGTACAAGATAGTGGTTTCTAATGGAATCAATACATTTTAAATTAAATATATAATATATATTTTATCTACACTACCAAGATGAAAATTGAATATAAGCAAATTAATATATCAACTGGGTTTTTTTTTTCAGTTATGGTAAGTATTTGGTTTCATTTAATTAAGTTTTAAAATGAAGAGATACGTTTATTCTTACTTATAATAAGCTTGTTCCGATAAATTTAATTATTTCTGTTTAAAAAGTAATTCTATCAGGTATTTTTTTCGGAAAATACGGCGTAAACATCATTCACGAATTCATTTTTTTTCATGCGGGATACATTTTCTACATTCATCTATTCATTATAACTTGGATTTTCTATCCGATCCAACAAATGTTCTCATAATTGGGAATTGATGGGAATGACTGCGTGTTTTTGATGCATTTTTGATTCCTCCAATCATTCCGCGATGTTGGCAAAGTTCTTGTTACAAGGATGTGCATGTTGTTCCTCGCGTATCTGCTCGTTATTATTTTGTTATTGTTCGTGTTTTTTTTTTCCTTGTTTGTTTTTACGTATTAATACTAACGTAAGTCGGATCTTTGGCGAGTCTTGGACGAGTACACAATCCCCTTTTTTCCCTCATTTCAATAGAAATAGAAAAAAAAAACCCAAGTATAAATAAGTAAAGAGAAGAAAACACACACACACACATGTCTATTTCTAGAGATGGTTTCGGTTTGCGGAAAGGTACGAGAGAGAGAAATGTGATTTAACAGCTGTTCCAACTCCCACCAAAGCACTGGTTCCACCACTGGAAACAAGATCACGTAGTTGGGCGAGAGGAATTTTATTACGCCATGGGCTTCCCATCGTTGTAAGAAGTTGAGACATCTGCTTCGCCTCGGCGTTGACGTCTGTTTTATGAGAGACTTTTGCTTCCTCTCAGTTTCTTCTTGTTCCAATGAAGAACATCAACGAGGAAAAAAAAAATATCACATAAGAAACCTATATAGAAGTTTAGTAACGACACATATACACACACACACACGTATTGTACACGACCACCATCACCATCGGCGAAATTTTTTGGACTGAGTTCGCTCATGGTGTACAAGTAGCGATATACACTACGGTCACAGCCCGGTGATACGTGGCCCTACCTGATATTATACGCTGTTATTGTATTTGTTTACTTTGTGGATGGTATCGCGAGGGATATATAGAAAATGAGAAATATTCCAGCGACAGCTGAAATAATAAGGCCGTACAAAAGAAAATCGTGTGTACGTTAACGTTTCTCTACGGTTATTGGGGATATTATTCCTTTATCCTATAATGGTTTTTCCCCTTTCTTGTAGTCCGTGTTTCCTGATAATTATTTTTTTCCAATTTGGATAAATTCGAATAAAGCTGAGTTTATGAAAATTTGGACAACCATAAAGATTACAACCTTAAACGCAGCTGAATGAAGAAGTGGAAATTCGTGGTTTGAGAAGACGAGTCCACTTTATAGGGGATATGAGATCTTTTAACGGGAGATGCAAGGAAGGAAAATGCAATAATAAAATCTGAAGTCCAATGAGGATATGGACTGGGAAATAACTTCGCAATATTGCAAACTACTAGAAAAAATACCTCTCCATTAAAACGTGGACATTGAAAACGCAAAGTGACCATACAACAATACTACGTAGACGCACTCCCTATAAAATCATACAACTTAATAAATAGAAATACTTATCACAGTCGATTCCCGTTTTAATGAATAGCATTATAGCGAAAATCTTGTTTTAACGAAAATTTTTTGTAATTCCCCAGATAAATTTACATACACACAATGTAAAAACTTCGAATTCCTTCGTAACGAAATTTCTTTCTAACGAAGTGATTTCTCCGGTCTCGCGGAGTTTGTTATAACTGGACTCGACTGTATGTATATTGCGATATTTGGTCCTAGCTGATATTATACGCTGTTACTATATTTGTTTACTCCGTGACTGTTATCGCGAGGGATATATAGGAAGTGAGAAATTCCAGCTACACAGCTGAAATAATAAGCCCGTACGAAAGAAGAAAATCGTGCATAGGTTATTGGGGATATCTGTTTCTTTATCCTAATGATGATTTTCTCCCGCTTGTAGACTGGGTTTCTTGATAAAATGGTTATTATCGCATTAGGATTAATTTTCTATATGAGATAATTAATCGATCAGATTTAATCAAAACTTGGACAAAAAGTATAATCCAGTTAAAAGAACTTGCAGAGAGTATAGATTTATTATTAATATCATTACTTATAGACAATATCAGTAGGGGGAGACCGCTGTACCTAAGGACAGTTGTACTTACGGACATTTACTATAAAATTTGAAAACAGGTAGGAATGTAGGCGAGGGGAATGGTCCTTGCGGGGATGTAGACTAGTGATAGGCCCTTGCTCAAGAAATGCCGGCTCGTCGAAGACTCAAGGTAAATAATATTAATATTATTTCTGATTGTTTTGAAGGTTAAAGTAAAAAAAAAATTGCTTATCTTTATTTTTTTATTTTCCTGTAATATATTTTACGATTATTTGTGATAGTCGTAGAGATAGTTATCTATCTGTGTTTTGATGATTTATTTAAAACTAATCATTTATTTTAAAATAAATAATGGATTTATGATTTCGTTGACTTTTAATTATAGAGTCATCGAAATCTTATGCAAACCCATAACTGTTGCTATCTCCCTTTATTAAAAATGCTCGCTTACGTTCGGACAGTGAAGGAAATCGTTTGAGAGAGAAATATATGTTTTTCTGGCTGTTATGCTGAGGTATGTGAACTCCGAAAGAAAAGTCATCCAGTCTCCACTGGAACTCGAACCCAACCTTCGTACATTCCGGGCAAGCATGCTACCTTTGACCTTTGAAGACCGGACACACCCCGCTTCCCATCTCAGAGAGATATCGAAGCGTTTCCGAAGGATAGGTGTGTCCGGAAAGTTTTATTAAAAACAACATAACATGACCACTTCAGACGAATGCAGCAAAATAAAATAATTTACATAAATATTGATCGTCAACTCCTGAAGTCATATAACAAATAAATAAATCTAAACAAGCAAGCATGCTAACACCTACACCATTGAAGATGTATCCCGTACTTCCTTATTTCATGTGCTGTGGACGCAAACGTTCTGTCCGCAGGTGCATTGACCATTTTGTTGAATTAAAGTTATTACTAATCCATTAGTTTTGGTTGTTCTCCAAATATATCTATAAAATAGTGTTTGATTTTTGAATTTCTGTGGAAACCATGAAATAAATTGTAAAGTTGTAAAAAAGAAGTTATAGGTCCTGCAACCTATTTTTATGGTTTTTAAATGGATTTTTTATATTTTTAGACAATGAAATTGGTCGGTGACTATGTGCCTGTGATTGTAAGAGGATTAGACATTTTATGGTGTTATGTCCGCAGGTAAATCCGGGTGCGTCCGTACAACACCATATTGTTGTACTTGAGGGCGAAAATTATATTTCAAAATTTTGAATGTTTAAAAACTCAGCATTATCCGAGTTTTAGATTTTAAAATAATATAATTTTATTATATAATATTTTATTCACAAAGGTTCAGAGTATAACCTGGACATTTTACTAAGTGAAAATGTTTCCAGAGGTTGAGAAAAAATAAAATGTGAATTTAGTCAGTAAATTCGAAGAGTCTTCCTCATCACTCTGTTTTTTTTTTGCACGTTATGTATATATGTAGGTAATTCGGAATCGCCATCCTTGGTTTGTTGAGGTACCACAATACGGCTGTCGTATTGCATACCCTCCTTATCCGACTTGCACCATCTACTAGTGCGATGCCATGGCTGGCAAAATAATAATTTAAAATTAATAAAATTTAAGATTAATGAAATTTTTAAAAATCTAAATTTCAAAATTTAGATTGATAAAATTTTTCACCTCCATTATTAATGAAGCTCACACCCAAAGGGCAACAAAAACATCAACAAAATAGAAATACTGTGACACTGTGGGATCAAAACAATTTTTTGTTAATCAAAAGTTTTTTAAAAAATAACGTTGAAAGAGTATTTTATTTATACAATAAAATTATTTTTTATATGTATTGTGAATAATTCTGCAACCAAAATATCTTCAAAATTGTTTAAATTAATCACAGTGATATGATCATATACACTAACATTATACGTAACATTCTTTACAAACAAATAAATTTACATTATTTACATGAATTATTTATATATTAAATTTGAAATATGTAGGTCATTCATTTGAAATGAAAACTGAGTTATCATAAAAGTGATGGTGAAGCACGACTTCATTCATCGATCAATTAAATCACTATATATATATTTTTTCATTTCCCTTCAATTATTTTATCAAAATTATCCTTTACTAGGACATACATTCGAAAGAAATGGTACTCACTTTTGAACATTTTCTTTTTTAAATTAGGCCTACATTAAATTTTTGAACGCAATTTTCATGATAAAATATTAATCGATATGGTTAAAATATACTCAGAAAATGAAATTTACAAACTCAAATAATATAATGCATATTTTCACAAGCTCAAAAATTCTTTCTATGTCTGCATATCTAAAAAAATATAAAAGATCAATTTAAAAACTCTCTTGCAGAACCAATAACTGCTCAATAACTTTACAACTGTTTTATTTTATGGTTTTTACATAAAATCAAAAATCAAACACTGTTTTATAGATATATTTGAAGAAAAACCAAAACAAATGGATTAGTATTAAATTTAACAAAATGGCCGATGCACCTGGGGGCAGAACGTTTGCGTCCACAGTGCATGAAATAAGGAAGGAAGGGATTATTAGCATATTTTCACAAGCACGATACAAATAATCGGTCTTATTCGAAGTCGCAAACACAGTGCTTCGCAAACAACATGGCATGTTGATCACAGAAATCTTACGTACGATTTACTAACAGCTTTATCTTCATATGCCTCAAGTTATGACATTTGATAATTGAATAACCTTATTATTAGTGTTCACGCAATGTAAACACATTTAATGTTTCAATATTGTGATTTTACCTTTTATTTCCTCATACTACCTTGATATTACATGTAGGGGCGCGAATGCATGTTTTTATACTTGTCACGATTTCTTTTCTAATTTTTTAGCTGCGTCTATGAATCATTTTTGTCCAGAATTCCATATCATGTTATTAGCCTCATATTTTTCTAAGCCACCTCGTTGGACATTTTGCTTGTTGTGGCGTTGTATTTTTAATTGTATTTACACATTTTTCGTATGCATTTTTCCTTCGCGTATTTTTAACCACCGTTCAGCACGTTTTTTTTTTGTATGCATTTTTTTCCCTGTACATCTCTATAAATTCGCTGCATCCGTGTATCTTTTCTGCCTTGAATTTCCGTAACATGTTATTATGTATGCAGAGATGGTATTTTTTTCCGCCTGAAGTATACTGAGAAATTGAATTTTCTGAATGTTAATGCCGAAACTGATATTTGAAAAAAAAGTGATTTGCCTCCTCCGGGAATCGAACCCGGATTCCATTGAATACAGGGCAAGTGCGCTGACCAATACACTACAGACACACTTTTCAATTCCTTTAACACGCATTAGTAGCGTGAAGCGCTGAGTGGAGTCATAACAGCCGCCAACTGGGGCGAAAATCGTCAAAATTTGGTTTCGAACCTGTTTATCATGGCATATCATAATGCATTCCGAGATTTACGTGATAAGGTAAATCAAATCGCTTCATGCTAAACTTGGCATTTTATTTTGAGCACGTTTCTACGCCCCAGGACGGATTAGGGGAAACACACACCTAACAGGTAATAATGATTGTAACCTGGAACTAGAATTCGAGTGCATTCGCTTTCCCGGTGCATATTTCGGTACTCACTTAACTTTCCTCTGCGGGAGTTTTCCCCGAGGTAAACAATACTCTCTCTCTTCTCTCTCCTATATGACCGCATTCGATGCAATGAAATTAACATTAAAGCTCTCGCTGTTCTGCTCAACGTCGAAGTTAAGTGAAAGCGATGGATTGCTCTTAGCTCATACATTTTGTGGTCTTAATATTCATTCAAGCATATTGTTATGTTAGCCGTAAACGTCGAAAATTAGGTGAATATATGTAACCACAATCTCTCTCTCTCTAGTATAAGGTGAGTAACTACTTTGAATCCATTTGCTTCGGCGTCTGTTCACGGACACGGTGAAATGGAATAGTAACGTACAACAAAATAAGTAAACATCCGATCATTTTATACCGAACGGAAGAACTGGCATTCGAATCAGTTTTTGGTAACATGTCCACAAGAAAAAACTAGATATAAATGGATGCTTTCATTCCAAATCATCCAGTGATGCTCAATTTGCGGCACTCATTACGATAGAATGCTTGTTGTAGGCCTATATCATCAATATAAATTTTTCGTTACTTCAATTGCAATATGGCGTTTCTATTTCATAAAGGAGCAACCCTGACGGATAAGACGGCTGAGGTAGATTTTTAGTTCTAGAACATTATTCAGTTTCATTATCAGTCAATTTCATAAAAATGTTTACTTCATTTGGTCTAAATATATTGTCTAAATATAATCCCTTGAGTGTAACGTGGGTTCAAACAACTACGAGTTTAATGAGGATATTATTCTAGATGCAATTATGATCACCGATTTGGGAATTCTCATTGACGAGCGGTGGATTGGATTTCCTGAACACTGCTCTGCAGTTGCCAAAAAAGTAAACTGAATATGCGGTTTTATTTTCAAAAGAATGTGTCTTCTCCTAAAGTTATCTTCGCACTTTTCAAGGGCTTAGTTCGTACTGGACTTGAGTATGCTGTGAGGTTTTGGAGGAGCCAAGCGCGCACTCTTGTAGATACACGGGGGGCTTGTGTTGTCAAATGAGACTTGATGTTTTGAATATTTTTACAGTGAAAGAACGCTGGTGTGGGGGTCATGTGATCGAAATTTTTAAAATTTTCAACGCGACTGACCATGAGTTATTAACACTGCTAGGGTTTCTCAAACTGTGCACCGCGGTGCCCGCCAACCTTCGTCGGGGTGAAACGGAGCGTTTTTCTTCAAGGCCCTTTTCCTTCACAACTTCGGGACTTTTTGTTAAACTGCTCTGGCGAGGTGCGGATAAACGTTGATTAGGAAAAAAGACGCGCCGCAGGTAGAAGTAGTTTGAGAACCCCCTGTAATGCACCGTGAGTCGAATGTTTCGACAAGGTTTCTCTCGTCTTGTGGCAAAAGAGAGATCGGGGTTCGAGTCCCCGTGGAGGCAGAGATGAATTTTCCTCCTAATAGCATCATCTCCAAATATAATCAGTCTTTCGAGTATTGTATGTATATGTATGTGAAGCGAGGATATCTTTCTCTACATAAGACAGCCATAATGTTTTATAGGCAATGCATTTTATTTTATCTTAATGATTTGTATGCATTAGTTTTATTTTAATGGGTATTTGTTTTCTCGTGATATTTGCTCTTATTTTTGGTTGCTGTATTCCATTTATGCTTGACATCCATAATCCATATTTTTATGGGAACTTAGTACTTCAGCCACCTCGTTGGGAATTTTGTCTGTTGTGTGGCTTCGTATTTCTATTTGTGTATATACAATGGGAAAGCAGAAAAAAATGGTACAGACTAATGCAAATAAGAGAAAGAAATGCAACTAATCAACATAACTCGATGCTGTCAGCAGCGTCTACAAAGACAACAAGTACCTAGCGAAGCTGTTATACCCGTTTCTGCTGTTACAATGGCAGGATATCATGGTTTAACCACTTGCCTGATTCGTTTGTAATTTTTTCTGCACAGAAAATGTTAGGTTTTCAATTTTTTTTTTCATTTCTCCATTCTATTCATGTAAACCCTGTAATGCACCGGTAATGCATGTCAATGACCAGGAATCACAGACAATTACAGAAAATCGTATACATAATTTTCTAATGTAAAAATCTTAAAATTTTGATTTACATACAACCTATTTGGTAATTTTTGTTTGTGAAAAGAAATTATTTGAATTTTCTTTTTTGCACGTAATATAATTTGCTTTTTAGATACATTATCTAGTTCAGTTATACATTATCTATGTAGTTATATTACAAGATTATGTATATAATCATTACATTGCTGTTGCATGAAGCCATACCATTTCTGCAGATTTAGCTAAATTTTTACTTTTCATAAGCGCCCTCTTACGGCAAGACACTGGCAAGTCAGTTTCGGAAAGAAGTGGAACGTGTCGTACATGGGCAAGTGGTTAAGTGACTTTGAAAACTTTGCTTAGTAGTCGCCGTTCAAGTATTACGTCATCATCGATAGGATGGAGGGGGTTTCCGATTTGCTGACTTTTGATGACGGGGGGGGGGGGTTTGGATAATGCTTACGTCATCAACCACCCTTTATGAAAATATGAATTGGATTCAGATGGGCAGAGCTGATGACGAAATTTTGCTGACAAGGGGGGGGGGTCAAAAATGGCTAAAAATTTTCTTACGTAATACTTGAACGGCCCCTAGGATGGGTCGCAGCATTTCCGAGGTAGAGATGAAATTTGGATTTTCGCGCACGACCATCGCAAGAGTGTACCGCGGAAATATAAGGAATTCGGAATAAACATCAAATCTCCGTCAAATGTCGCTTCACGCCATTCTGCCTTTACTTTGTTACAGCACGTCTGTATTATTGATTTTCTTAAAAATTTCAACTGACTTTTTTTTATCATTCAGTATAAAAGTTTCAACGGTTTTGTACTACCATCTTCTGACATGTGCTGAGGAACGCGTTTGAAATAAATGAATATATACCAGAATAATTTGAGTTTATATCGGAACTTATCCTGAATCAAAACCCTGATGTTTAATCGAAACGGATATGCTAGTTGTTATGGTCGCTGATCTGTCGGATGGAGTGACATTTCGATGAGTTACGATTATTGTGTGTATCGATTTGATCGGTCAGTTGATACACGGAAGTATTGTGGGTCCTGAAGTACTCATCAGGAAGGTCAGTAGGTCTCTTGGTATTTGTAGTTCTAATGGAATTTCCTATTCTATTCGGAGTGATCGGATTGAATTCGGTGGCATTGAACTCACGTTTTATAATTCAACCGCATGGCGGAATACGTCAAGTTAGTTTTCTAACCCTCAACTCCCATTTTCAATCAAGATCACGTTTTCTCTTAATTTTTCCACTTTGCTCTATCTAATGTTTTTGCCATCCGGTTGACTCCCGCTCCATCTTGTCAAGAAGTGCCTTCTCGGACGTTCAACGTTACGGAGATACGAATTCATGATGTTTGAGGTCCATCTGTTGTTCTGTCTTTCAGCAATGTGTGTACAGATCATTTCCACTTCAAACGCTCTATTTCTCTCTATGACATCATATATCTTTGAAGAAAAGGATTGTTCTGGATATTATTGCCGAAGTGCGAACTTGGTGAGAAAGATCTACTTGTCTCCACCTGGAATCGAACCCAGTTTCTCTCTCTTGCGGCACAGTTGCATAAAATAATAAATGGTCGTGTCTCCTGTGGTTTGTATATACAGCGCGCTTACGTTTTGTGAAAGAGGACCTGGGTTCGATTCCCGGTGAAGAGCAGTATACTTCTGTTTCCGAGTTCCCCGGTATGAAATAAAGAAAAATGTTTTTCCTTCACACATTGGGCTCAGAAAAAAAATCATATACCTTTGTTTGCATTCTTATCCCAGTGATTTCGTTTTCCATCTTGCATTGCGATGCTAGTCATGCATCTTTCTGTGCTCCTTTGTGATGTTTGACGTCTTTTGTATCGTTTTTTTAAATCGTTTTTCCAGTGTCCATGTTTTAATTTCATTAGTCGGTGCTCGTAGAGCAAACAGATTAAACATTTTTCTTTTCAGGCTTTTAATGACATGTTGATCTTCAGAACCACAATTTTTGCCAAAAGTGCTCCGCTTGATTATGATCCTTCAGTTTGTTTCAATGAGGGTGCTGTTGCCAATGATTCTATTTTGCCCCAAGTACACGTAGCGCTTTACTTCTTTCATCTCTCAAACAAAATATTTTTTGGAGGAAACGAGTTGAACCTAAATTTAATATCTTGCAGATTCATTTTCAAACCCACATGAATGCTTGTGTGTGTGTTTTGTCTTTGCCAGTTCTTATGTATAATTTTTTCTAGTTCATCGGGATTATTGCTGATGATAATGATAACAATGCCTAAAGGGCTGAGAAATTCTGCAATCCATTTGAATTCCTTTCTCACTTCTATCCAGTTACCTGAACACGTCTTCTAATACAGCAGTAAATAGTATATGACCTTATCGGACTCCTTTCCCAAGTAAAATCTTTGATTTTCATTCATCCAAACGAATGGTTCCAGTTCATTCGTAAGAGATTTTCTCAACAATGTCGATGCAGATCTTTTCAACCCCAATTGCTTCTGGAGCTTTGACATTAGCAAATGGGAATATTTTTATTAACGATTTTAAGCCAGATTGGCGATATCATTTTAATCAGGATTTTATGTTGGATTTATTTATGCTAATTTGAGATTTTATCTATGTAATTTTATACATGCAAATTTTTTCTTTGAATAAGTCTGACATGGTATCGTCCTTCACGAATTATTTCGTCGCGGAAGGCAATGGCTGAAATTGTTATTTAGCGAGAGACCCTGGGCCTTGTTTGTTTCAAAAGTCAAAAAGATGCGAGAAAGGGTCAAAAGCTTTCTCAAAGTCAATAAAGGACAAATACAACGTGTTTAACATGACTGAGTATATAAGATTTTATTCTAAAAGAAAATTTTTATGAAGAAATTTTTAGTTTTTAATAGGTAATTATATTGATTGTATCTCATTCCAATCAATAGACCACGCGAGAAATAGTTAACTCTTACCGAGACCGTCAACTAGATTATAAGTTCACTCACTGAAAGATTGCATATTCTATAGATTATATGATCATGTAAAAATGTTATGGATACGGGCTTATGAAATGATTATCATGCCCGAAGCGAGTTTCGTTCCTAGTATTGTCGGTCCGTGAATTCTAGAGGTCCGTGCATCAGTCTGCCCGTTATTCCCGACTTCGAGGCGCAAATGCGAGTCGATCTCCCCATTAAAAAGTCTCGCCACAGAGAGCAACAGGCCTACAACGATAAATTATTCAATCATTACACTTCCCTCATAGTTAGAGAAACTGGTGGCGGATGGCAGCACTACACATAACAAGCATTATTATGTGTAGTGCATATATAGTTCCGCAGAGGAATATGGACGGGGTGCATGTGCGGTAGTAGTAGTAGTAGTAGCATGCCCGTTATCGATGAGGAAATTAATACTCATTTTGACCGTGGGCTAATAAATAAATGTGCCCCGGGATTTTTTCCCCTTTTTTTTTCCACCCACGGTTCCAACATTCCTGTTCTGACGACAGCCTTCACCAAACACAATCCAAGAGATGCAACGCAATCTCTTCCTATGAATCCATCGTGGGTGATAATCCTAAGTTTGACGTTCCTTTAGTGAGCGTTCCTTGGCTCTCAACGAGAGAATTCGTGACAAGCCGTAAACATCAATTGGAAATTTCGGCAAACCACTCACGAACAACCCATAGCACTACCATGTTGACGTACCTTTAGAAGCGCACCCGCCCATCATATTATCCAGCATTTTTCATTTATAGCTTTTCATTAAAGGAGATCGATTGAAATCAACCGAAAACAACATAAAATTTCTACGTGCACATTAATCCAATCAATTTGTATTAAAAGCATTTCGTGACAAAAGAAAATATTTCTCTTTTAACGCATTTTAAAGGTTTCAAATATTTTATTTTTTTATCGCATCAATTTATATATAAATCTGAAGGAACAAGTGGTACATCTTTTCAATCTTTTTCCTGACAAAAAAGGGAGAAATTTTTAGTAAAAGGAGGATAACAAAGTAATAGAAAAGGAAAAAAATGGCAATAGACTCGCATTACCCGTTTTTCATTAAAGAGAAAAGAAAAACGACACTTTCCTGAATACAAATTGGATGACTAACTAGAATCAAAGGCTTTGAGAGGAGAAATATATTTGACCTATATCTATATAAAAGCCTTTTAACGCATCGGGAGTGAGAATCCGATTCCTTTTTTCGGTGGGAGAAGAGCGGATGGGGTCCTCTAATTTCGCTTTTGCAGCGGTTTTTCCTTCGACGGCGGATTTAATTAACGTGGGAATGTGTAATTTCAGACACTGCGGCTAATGAATCCCGGCAAATTTAATTATCGGCAGCTGATGAAAGCCACTAACAAGTCGTTTAAATTTTCACGGGAACACTAACAGCCGCTTTTAACGACTCCCAAACTATTTAGAAGAGCTGCCGAATTTGAGAATGCGTTTTCGCGGGAAAGGGAATATCCGCGGAAAAAGCACGTATTCGGACATTATCCGCCATCTTTGAAACCGATTTTGAGATTTTTCTTACTTTTCTGTCTCATTCCTTTCCTCTTTGTCCATATATATATATATGGTCTTTTATTTCTGCCTTTGTACATTTAATCCATATCTGGTCAAAGAACTCCTCTCTCTGAAAAGTAACTCAATCCTATACTTGAATCAAAAGAAAACGAAGATGGGATTCGATTACCTACTTAATAATTTGGGATGGAGTTATTTCCTCAGAAAATATGTCTTTTAGTTTTTTAAAGGATGAAATGTAATTCAAGCCGTTTTTTGTGGTTTTTCTTTCCCTCTTATTTATTTTTTACATGGAATATATTATATAATACAGTAATATAGTAACCGCATATACATATACCGTATACCTGTTTCACGTGATATTTTGTTTACTTGATGCTGTAATATAATTTTTTAGTTTGTTTTTACGATTTTTATAAAATCTCGCCCCGGAAAGTTATTTCATGTTGTAGTGTTGTTGAGTATAAATTATATATGTTTCGTTCCTTTATCTAGCTCAGGTGTGGCCAGCAGCATGCGGCCAGTGAAGTGATTTTGTCCGGTCCACGACAAGGTAAAAGTACGGTGGAAAAATTAAATTTGTAATCATTATTTGAATTATCGGTTCCAACAGCAGATTTCTTGATTAACAAACTTCTTAATTTTAGTGATGATATTAATTTTGTAACTTACTAATTAATTCAATTAATAATGGAGCGGCTTATACACCGAAGTTGCACCACTGATGCGGCCCGCGGCGCTATAGCTGAACGTTATGCCGGCCCGCGAACAGAAAGAAGTTGGCCACCCCTGATCTACCTTATCCTCGATCCGTGTTAGGATCAGATGAACCCTTACATTGTTTGGTTCTTCGTACCGCTTCGCTTGCAAGCGATTGGCAATAACTTCGGATGAAGTCTGTTTGATGTATCGGTGATAAATATGGTAACTGCTGCTGTGGTGGTCGTGTGATCATAGAGACGGACTCGCATCGCGAGATTCCGAACTCGAACCCCACCACAGTGGTTGTGGGCTGAAGTTGTTTTTTCTGTGGGGTTCCTAACTTCTCCCCGCTCTTACATGCCTACAGTGGAGAAAGATACATTATACGTGTGGAAAAAATCATTAAGAAGATTATAGAAAGAACAGAACGGAGGGAAAGAAAAATAAACTTCAGTTGATAGGTTACTATAAAGCTTTGCGACGGTTAAGAGGGAGGTAAGAAAACACATAGAACTTGTGTTTGAATTTATTCCTCTGGCGTTTGGAAGCATTAATACGTCCGTGGTTGTGAAGGGATTAATTTGTTTATTGATGTAAAAGTACAAAATTAGACAGGGGTAAAAGACACTGAGATATTCGAATTCGAAAAACAGGAAAGTTGGAAAAAACATGGTAAAATATAGATAAACCGTTTTGTCCTTATTTAACATCGTTTTATTCCAACTTTCCCCCGTTTTTCGAATATCTCAGTGAATATTGCACTCTTAAACATGAATTATTTTGTTACCATTAAAAGAGACAGCGCAACAACTTTCTCATAGGGTTTTTGACCACGGTGTGTTCGTTTAAAAAAAATCAACATTTTTGTTTCAATAACTCTAAACCCCTGGTTGGGTTAGACATATGTATGCACTACACGCTATTTAGATAATTTTTCTAATTGAAAGTATGCCTCTAGGATGAACGGTTCGCCAGTAAAATGTCATACGTCCTGTTACCTATGCTCCCTGTGTAATTCAACTATACGGTGCTGGGATTGTTTATCCTCTGTCTTTACTGCATACACGGCCTAACAAGCCAACGAGGGAAGACGCGTGGTCCAGGACCTGGCCTGGCCACGGAGGAGGGCTCACCCGAGCCAACAAGCCAACAAGGAAAGACGCGTGGTCCAGGACCAGGACCTGGTCTGGCCACGGCGGAGGCTCACCTGAGCCAACAAGCTAATGACGAAAGACGCGTGGTCCAGGACCTGGCCTGTCCACGGAAGAGGGCTTACCGAAGCCAACAAGCCAACGAGGGAAGACGCGTGGTCCAGGACCTGGGCTGGCCACGGCGGAGACTCACCCGAGTCAACAAGCCAATGAGGGAAAACGTGGTTCAGAACTTGGCGCTTGGCCAGAGAAAAACAAAGAGCTCAAGCTCAATAGAGCTAAAAAGCCATCAGAAGAGCTCATCGGAATAAATTGTACATTGTATAATAAAAGTATTTAAAAATCTGTAAATACTTTTTTTTAATTTTTAATAATGTGTTTTTATATTCATGCTCACGTATTTTATATGAATAATAAAGCACTCGACACCGCCCAGCCCCCTCATCCGGGGCAATGGCTAAAATTTACAACGGTCGATAGATCCTGGGCGGTGCACGGTATGAAATCAAATGAAATGCATACACAGCCTGAGACTACCCGCAAATGGAAATATCGTCTCATAAATTCCATACACGTCTTAGTAACTAATCGTCGATAATTCGTATACTTATACTTTGCAACAGAAAAATACTAAAATATAACCCACAAATCATAGATATCAATTATGAATGGCTCTACGATTTGAATTCGAATTCGACAACCACGTTTGTAATACACGGACACGGAAACTTTGTGATCGTTGTTATCGTATTCAGTTAGAAATTCAATTAATTTCGATTGAGACGAAATCGTAAAGCTAGATGATTTGGGAACATACTTTATAATACGCCATTCCCTATT
The DNA here is from genome assembly GCF_987345545.1 of Pholcus phalangioides. Lineage (NCBI taxonomy): Eukaryota > Metazoa > Arthropoda > Arachnida > Araneae > Pholcidae > Pholcus > Pholcus phalangioides. The sequence goes on along the minus strand of NW_028301612.1, from coordinate 9,718,204 downwards.
TTTATAACTGAAATCTCGAAGAGATTATGCTTTTTTGCGGAAGCAATTTTTATCTCTACCAAGAAGTTCCAAAGCTCAGTTATATATACTGTACATCCATTTAGATTAAAAGCTCCCTACAGTATTTTTTGTCTTTCTTTCTTTTTTTCAAAGTTGTGTCCATAGCGAAGTGTATGATCCGAATTCCAGCTTAAGTCGTGAGTATTTCTCCAAGAAGTAAAGAGCGAACTCCCACAACACCCACCACATATATATAGGTTTGGAACAGACCTTTACGAAATTCAGCTCATGCTTTTTACATCTGATCACCGGTAATGCTTTTAAGTCGGTTTTATAGGCGGATCTAGAAAGATTCAGTTGTTTCTAACTGCAATTTGTTCGATACGTGTTCCGTTTTAAGGATGAGTCGTTTTTCAGTCAGTTTCGGGAAAAAAGAACACACAAAAAAGCCAACTCGATGGAGGACTGAATTTTCTTTGTTGAATGGACACGTGCGTGGGTATGACAATAGCTTCAATCATTTCTTTTTTTGTCCCATGTATTCGATATATATATAGAATACTAAGATTTTACTTTCCTGTATAACAAACTGTAAAAAAAAAAGAAGTAACTATTTACATCATTAACTCGGCATCGCGCATTAAAACTAGTACTCGAACACGCACGTGGGGTCAGACGCCAATCGTGATTTTATTGATGTTATTGAAGTAAAGGATATTGAATTTTCAGTTTTTAAATTTTCAAAAAAAGCATTCATTTTCTTGAATTGTGAATTGCAGGTCAGTTTCATGGTCGCTGAGAAATGTTTCATCACTTACTTTGTCGTTACCCTCGAGTATTTTTCTGCATCTCCATAATATTGGGCTGCCAAAATCTCTTTCCACCGCCACATTTCATATTCACAGTCGACGCTCGTTATAACGACGCCATGTTATAGCGACCATCACATTACAACGACCGCTAGGATCAGTCTCAATTTCTGTCATAGAACGACTACCATATATATATATTACTTTCGATATAACGACCCTCCCAATATAACACTCGTTTTTGACGGGTCAACTGTAAATATATCTGAGGATTTCTTAACATTCCTATAATCTGTTACATCCGGTTTGATTCAGTATCGGAAGACGTGAGAACCGATTTCCTGTAGAATAAATAATATTTAAAAAAAAAGTATCTCGTTTTCACTTTCCCTTTCTAAGGGGCTTTCTTGGACTTTTTTTTTCCTACTACACACAATGTCTCTCTATCTCTTTTTCTTAACGTTACAAAGACATGTACCACGTATATCGCCCCTCCCCCCCCAAAAAAAAAAGAAGAGAGACTCTTCTTTCTCTCGCTTTTCTACTGATTCTGTCTTCTCAACCCTTCAACTGGCAACTTCCTTACATAGCATAACAGATGCATGTCTCGGAAGTAGAGGAAATTAAGTTATTCAACTCGTTGAAGTGAACAGCCGAAGAATTTGGTGTGGAATTGGGAAAGGAGTGGAATTGAAAAAGGCACTCCGGAAGCTCTAAAGTTTGAAAGAGAGGACTACTATTCCTCTTTTTTTTTTATATTTTTTAAAGATATTTTTTTTCCCCGTTGGATAAAAAAGCGTGAATTTAGCGGAATTTCTTTATTTCCAATTTTTAGCTCTCTTCTTATATTCTATTTTTTCCCTTCTCCCTCACTCAATATCTTTTCATTTTCACTTTTTATTTCTTGTTCGTCTAGATTTTTGTTATTTTCGCGTTCTTTTTCTTTCCCGTAAGTTACCGTGAATAAGGGAAGAAGGAAAAAAGGGTTGACATGAACATGGTTTAGAAGAGAAAAAAAATCTCTGCTATTGGCAACTAAGACGCGGTTGAGTTTCAAGAAAATTTGTCTTTTTTTTTTTTTTTCCTTGTGTGTCGAACAAGCTAAGTTTCGATCTGTTTGATGGACGGATGTCGAAGAAAAGTGGAAGAGAGGTCTATTTACTGTATAGCCTAAATTGATATAGCAAAAAATAGAGTGAGAAAGTATGTGTTTGCTGTGAAGGTAAATATTGAGGTTTTTGTGTGTATGTGTGCAAAAGTCTTGGCTCCACATACAATTTCGAATTTCATTTATCTTTTACTATGTGTCGATTTTTTTTTTTGCTTTCTGTGAAATTCTGATGACGAGAATTTCCGGTTGCTAAGCGTTATTTTATATTAAAAAGGTTTCTCCTAAACAGTTTCTACTTTTATTCGGAGGAAAGGAATGACTATAGATGCGTGTAGATACCAGATGCTTTGAGAATTTCATCACAGAGGATCAAGGAAAGCATTGAAATAATAATAATAATTTGAAAGTCTTTATCATGTCATGTCTTATCATGAATTTTGTGCCAGTCGTTCACATTCAAAGTATGCGAAAAACGAAACAAATGGTGCATACCTTCAGTTCTATATTAATTTAACTTCAATCCTCATATTCAAGCCATGGCAGACAGACAGAAGTTACTTTTTCCCGTCGCTGCCCAGCCCGAGAGGACTGCCTAGCGACTTACAGACTGCCCTTGCTGGCTATGGAGGGGTTTATAGACAAATTTGTGTAGATGTGAAGTGCTTGTAAGTTAATAGAAAGAAAAAAAAACCACAAACATACGGTCCGGTAAATGCTACCATGAGAATACTACAATACACAAAGATCAACTATGTATACTTCACCAAAATGTTACTCTATGCATAGAGTTGATCAATAAAATCAATAGTAAGAAAAGAAATATTACGCGATAAATGCGAGTATTATAATGGATACAAAAATGAAATCACTTATGTACATGTACAATTCACAAAAATGTTACATAATGCATTAATGAGCAGAAAAAAATCTAACATGCAAAAGAAGTAATAGAAAAGCACGTGTGCTAGTTGAGATTATATTAATTGGTAAACATCAACATGCAACATCAGCCATGTACGTTTGACCAAAATGGCTCTAACGTACTCAGCATGTCACGTGCAACACGTTTTGAGGGCTCAGAAATTATAGACAGACTTTGACGAGGGTTGCAGTCGACCAGCTCTCTCGGATGCTCGTACTCGGAGTTCCTCACCCTTGAAAGTGATCCTTTGAGATTTGTTGGATGTAGCTGAAGATGGTTGGAATATTCAGGTGTTTTGTAATGTCAGCCCCCCCCTGCCGATATACTTTGGGGCACACATAATGGTTCTCAGGATTTTATTCAGTTGATTTTGCAGACGCTGCATTTTGGTCTTTGAAACATGATCCCATACTAGGGCGCTGTAGGTCATGATAGATCTAATGATCGATTTAAACAGTATGACTTTGTTTTTAAGAGTTTTCCACCTGGGAATATAATGCGTGACATCATTCCCATCGATTGGATAACCTTGGTTCTTACGTGATTTTTTGAGGAACGAAGGATAATGATTAGTTTAGAATATATACTAAATATTTCACTCCCTTCACAGGTCTTATGGCTTCTCTACCCAGGTAGATTGGTGCTCTGAATGGTGAGAATCGGTTCTGCAACTCTACTCATAATTTTTCCATGTGGCTTGCCCTGCCCCAAAATGTATAGTTCTTTCCTCGTTATTTCCACGAAGAAATAAATTTCTTTCAATGTTGTCAGCCCGTATGTTCCAAAGGTATAGTCGAGGTCTTGACGGTAGCCCACTTGTGGACGAAGGGTTGAATATGTGAAGTAGTTGACTTGTTTCAGACTTGTTAGAACTTTTCCCCAAGGAGGGAAAGTAAGCTGGGATGTAGCTTGGAAAGGAAAGTTCTTGCCCCGTCACTTCTACTCGAAGGTCTCTGTGGGCAGCCTGTGATAGTTCCAGTGTGTGGACCACCACACATAATAAATTTCATTTTAGATTGATTTCCTTTTGAGCGGCAAACTCTGGTACTGTATCTGAGGACACAAAAGACACAGTTTGGGGAATTAAAACAGAAGTATGTTGAATGCCCGAACAATTAACAATTTCTACACTAGAGAGATTTTATTATCTCTTTAACGGTTTATTTCAATTGGTGCGTGTTGAATATCAACTAAGTTGGCAATTTCTTTGCTGCTTTAGGTACTTCCATCAAGAACAGTGGTAGAAAACGTCCAAAGGAAAAATTTCTCAAATTGGAGATTTTTTCGATCTCAAATCTCTTGATCAAGTCTGATTTAATGCCTATCAAAGCTGATGTTGGCTGGAAGACTTTTGATGACGAATTTTAGAGATTCTCACTGTCTAGTTGGTAGGTGTGGTATTCCAGATTCTCTTCATTTAGGTACTTAGTAGCCGTCGTTAATCTGGTTCTCACCCCATTTGGTGATAACTATTTGGGAATACCTGATTTCTTTATTCGGTGGCTCACTTGCGTGAGGAAATCGCTGTTGTAGTCACTATCATCCTCTGGTTCGTCAGAAAGTTCCCCCATCCTCTTGGCTACATCCGCAGAGGCACAAGAATCCGTAGGGGGGTCTGAGGACCAGGTTTGTGCTGATGAGTGGATCTTTGGCAAGCTGATAGGTCGCAGATACATCATATTCTTTGGAAGACTTCCCCTGAGAGAGCTGGTTTGAGTCTGTCAGTTTATTATTATTGCCATCTATTTTTGGAATTTGTAAGTTACATTTGTCCCTTCTGCTGCTTTTAGCTCAGCTGTTGAACGTCCACTAGTACCAGGGACCGGGACCGCAACATCACGAGTAGGGATCGTTTTCTTTTTATTCTTCCCTTTTTTCTTTTATTTCCTTTGAATATGTCGCATTATCATTCTCAAGGTCAGCGTTTACATCTTCACTGTTCATAAAATCAACTAAAGATTCATTAGCTAGATTTTCATCACAAAAATTGCTTCTAGACTTTTTCTTAGATTTCTTATTTTTTCTAGCTTTACTATTTTTATTTTTTAACACACTATTTCACAAATCAGATAAGGAATCAGATTTATACTCAACATCACTTGTGAAACTATTGACATTAGCATCAGAATTTTTAGGAGTGCCCACCATCTCATCATCACACCCTGTAGCATTCATGGGATCAGAAGTACTCAAGGGAGTATAAACATTAGAAATTCTAATACGAAACGTTAAACAGTCCAAACCACAATCACTGTTCAGGGAATAAGAACCATTAAGGTCATAAGGTGCATCGAGAGAGTCCATGACAGAGTGGTCACCCCTTTTCACAGTAGCTAACCTGTCATGGAATGGCAGACTCATTTGGGGCTGTTATAGACACTACTTTCAGAGTCAGCTGACAATTGTAACCAAACATGCGTTTTCTGTTCCAAAAGAACATTACATACAGTGATAATTTCACTCTGGGAGTTACATACGACGTGGGCACAATTCTGTGGTGTTTGGTCAGAACATAACAACTCCAAAGTCTAATTTTTGAGATGTAAGCAGTTTCATTTTCATTTAAAAATAAAGCATACAACACAAATATACAAATGAAAATGTCATACATCATCATGTTGTTTAACCGCAAGGCACGTATTTATGCATTTATCCCACTTCTAATTAGTTATAATTAGCGAGACTTACTTTTAATCAAAAAAACATTTTTTGGAGATATCATGTTCTGACAAAACACCACAGAATTTTTATGAATTTCAGAATAATCAGTATCTCCATCTCTAGCAACATAGTGCTGTGGAGAATTAGTTTGCACAGAAGCACGTTTATCAACATGTGCACAAACATTACATTTCAATAAATCTTTATTAGAATACAATGAATCATTTACAACATGAATTTTATCGAGCGAAGTGATATCACTATCAAGAATAATTTCAGAGGTTTGAGCATTATACTCTAAATGACAATCAGTTTTGCAACCATATATACGAGTACCATTAGTAGTAGAGACGCAATTTATATTTACATCCAAAAGTTTTTGTCATTCAGAGTGGCACTATTATTAGGAACACCTTCTACAGTTTGAGGATCCCATATTAAATTATAATCATTTGTGCCACAATAAATGTCAGAATTATCACCGACAGAAACACTATTTTCTCAAAAAATTTTTGCGATATGCAAGGTGGCACCGTCACCTTTAGAGATTTGAGGATTACGCACCAAACGACAACCATTAGTACCACCATTTGAATTCGGAGCAAAGAAAATACTATTTTCCTCCAGAAAAGTTTGAGATTCCTGAACATAGTTTGGTTTATGTGCACTTTTTTTTACTAATTACTGGCAATTTACCATATGTTTAAAAGTTTTTTGAAACCACTAGCCAGTTTATATATTCAATCAAAACCATCCAAATCATTAAAAAATCCGACAGCTTCAATTAACAGTTTACGGCATACTTCTCCATTCGATTGCTGTGCCAGGTTCTCAACGTACACTGAAATTATATCCAATTACTCTCTAATAACTTCTCAGTCCTGAAAAGAACCATCTTGCCTGCATCATATTGAGCTCGAACCCAGGGAAAAAAGTTTCCGCAAGCCTGCGAAGTCCCAAAATTTGGGCCCTGTGAATGGGATTGGAATAGATACAGCAGAGCGGCATGACCCAGTTGTAAAAGTCGAGGACTTACCCGTGACGAGCCACATCTATGGTCAAGGACAGGTTTTTACCCTGAGCAAGACCGTGCGAGCGAAATAAACCGCACGGAAAGCTGTCGGTAACTTGAAGGCAACCACTGGCAGTTGAAGCAACAAGACCCTTGACCCATGACGATACGCAAAAACTTGTAGCTATTGGGTGGAAACACTCGTCATAATACTGATGATTCAAAATAACACTAATCACGGACCGAAAACCGTTGCGACGAGTCGATACAGCGGCCAATGATGAACTCCATCCTATGGATAAACGTCAGACTTATCATATTCAGGCCATGGAAGGTCAATTAATCATTATGAGTAGATTCGCAGTAGTACTGGATTCGTGGATATTCGATTCATCAAATTGAAGACTTATCACCATTTCCAATCAAATTTAAAATCAAATCAGTTAATTTACTTCGAAACAGTGAGCACCTGATCAACAACATCAAATTACATACATACTAATATTTATTCAATCTGCCAGTTTCTTGCGTTAGATGGCACAGGATCTCACTTTCTGAAGAGCATAGCTGAAAGATTCCTCGTGTACAAACAAATGTACAGGCCGAACGAAAAGTCGATTGTTGTGAAAGGTGTTTCGGTAGAAAAGTATCAGTAGTAAGAGACTGACCATATTTTCTCATGAAAATACATGGATTTTGGACCCATGCGGGACACTACCAATTATTTGCCGAAAAAATGACGAAGGTGTACAAGGTTACCAACTATCGTCAAAATTGCTGAAAAGTGGTAAATTTCGAGAAATAGACAAAAATGTTTCACAACTATATGTGAGATGAATATATTTATATGACGATAATTAATGATGATGATAACTATCACTAATTATCATATAATTTATAAGTAATGAAATCTCAATCGTTGGTTCCAGTCGAGAATACAAAATCTAGAGAATTCCGTTGAAAAAATAGGGAAAAATGAGGCGGCCAAAAATTACAGGAATGTCCCGTAAAATATGGTCATATGGTCATTATGTATACACCCGCTTGTGGCCCACGAGTGCAAGGAATACGGAATATATGGCTCGGGGGACTGGAAAAATTGTGAACCCTGAATTGCACGAGCATTAATATTTATCTAATTTTACACTTTCTCGTGTTTTGTTCTGATACAATGGCAAAGTGCTGAACATGACATAATGATGTTCAGCAGTTCATGAAGAAACAAAGTAGCGCTGTTGACAACTACAACGCGATTGAGTTTCAAGAAACTTTGTCTCTTTGTTTTTATAGTATTGTGTCGAACGAGTTAAGTTTCGATCTGTTTGATGACAGATGTCGAAGTGGAAGGAGATCTATTTTTACAGTAAAGCCTAAATTGGTATAGGGGGAAAAATAGAGAGGGGGTCAGAGAAAGTATGTGGTGTGAAGACAAATATTGAGGTTTGTGAAAAAGTTTTGGCTCCATACAATTTCAAATTTAATTTATTTTTTACTGTGCGTACATTATTTTCCTGTGAAATTCTGACATGTATTAGAGTGGGTTTTTTGAATAGTTTAAACTTTGATTCTGAGTAAAGTAACGGCAAAAAATGCGTATAGATACCAGAGTTGTTGTAAAATTCCATCCCGTCGAAGATGGAAACGTTTTCCCCCCAAACTTACAAATTGTGAATTTGTAAGTTTGTATTATGCCATGGGAATTAGGCGACCCTCGCTCATATTTAAAGCATGTGAAAAAGTGGAATAAATGATTGATCCGTCTCATTCAGGTCAATGAATCATGTTGAACACATAGATTCGCCTTGCTTCATTCAGCGATAATCAATCCCATCAACATTCCTCATAAAATGTATAAGCCAACCAGCTGATAAACTTCCAAAAATCGAGCAATCACAACATTAAATAACATCAGCGTTGCACAACCACCGGTGTGCGTGCACGCTAAATACGGCTCTCCAATAACGACACGGCATAAGAACAGAATGCAAAGGATTGTTGAAAATCGTCCACGTAAAAACATCAAATAATGAGGATATCAAAATTAGTGCAGTCATCCATCAGCAATATATTAAAAAATAATTTTTCTTAAATTTACAATCGAAATAATATCAGTAAGGCAATAACTTCACAACACGTCAATCACTTACTACAAAGAGTAAAAGTATGCTATATTTCGAATGCAATTGAAAAATTAATTTATCATCATGAAAAAATACACACAATTACGTATGATGGCTGAATTGTTTTTTTCACAAAACGAAAGAGTTGTTCACAAAACTCCCAGTTTGAATCGAACAAACACAGATGACGCTATATCATAAAATTCTTGACAAACGGCGACAAAATATGCAGTTTATAAATTGTTCATGCTCTTTACAATTCGCCAACAAAAAGCTACCGCATTTCAATAAGGAGCACACTCTGTATCTCGAGCTATACCTACACCAGTTTTTCTAAACAATTACTCATGATGAAATCGGAAGTTTGCCTCAAATGAAATTTGAACTACAGCCCTCTCGCAGTCTGTTAGAGTACGCTACCCCTACACTATAAAGACAATGACAGATTTTCCTCTTTGAAACGTATGTACATGTCTATTAAAATTATTATGTCTTATGCTTATAATATTTTTCAAAAAACTATCACGAAGAAACGTTCCACGCCCGAAAACACTTGAAACGGAAAATCTTAATGAGGATTAGAGTTGAGGGTCCCGAAAATGAGTCGTACGACACACGAGATCGACTTTATTTCCTCAACGGTACGATGGACGGTGACGTCAATCAGCTGGTGGCTTTGATCTCATTAACGATTCATTACTTGATTAATGCCAAACCAAACCAAAAAACCAATCATGGCTCTACGATCTGTTACCATGGGGGGGGGGGGCGCGGAGATATAAACTGGCTACCGCAAGGGGTGTTTGCCATGGTGGAAACACACCGGCACAAACAAACCCCTAACAATAAGGCAAGGCATGACCACGGCGACGACCAACGACATATTTGAAATTTCAGTTATGACAACAGGAAAAGAAGAAACCAAAATATGACGTAACAGGTTAATTTCACCCTCCGACGTACAGTAATGCTCAACACATACATACATGATCCAAAGAAGAAGTTTCTCATTGCTTTTATAGCGTGGTGGTAGAACACTCACCTCGACTGTGGTTCGAGTCGCAGTTGAAGCAAACATGCATTTTCCTTTCAAAAAAATCATCTCTACATAACAACCAGTTTCCTGCATATCTTTTATTGACAAGTGGGAAAACATATCTTTCTCTACACGTAAGATGTTCGCGGCCCCGTTATTACTCCAAATAAAGTAGTATAATGTATTAAATAATGATACTCCAAATAAATGATGTATTGAATAATGATACTCCAAATAAATGATGTATTATCAATAATTCTTCCAAAATCGCATTGGATTTCATGTTGGATCGTGTGTTTCATAGATTTCTCCTGAAGGGATTTCTTCTATTCAAAGACTATTATCCAGGATCGGCGCTATGCGAACAAATTTTATAGTGTAATTCCAGCCAAGACACCCCGTACATCTTTCAGACCCTCATGAGCCCGTGTTTACTCGTGGATTGGTTGTAAGTACGGGTATAATTTCCCCTTGACAACATTTGCAGGTTGTCCTGTAAGTGCTAGCATGGCCTTTCAACTGCCAGTCGTAGAGGTATGATTCCAATTTAAAAAAAAAATGATCGATAGGTGTTGAAAAATTACCCTGTACCTTACAGTTTTTACAGTGAAAGTATAGTGTGTAACAGAATTTTCATACGGTCCCCCTGTGGTATAACTTCCAGTAAGAAAGTTGTCGTAACCCCGGGAGGTTACCTGAAAAAGAAAAAAAAACACGTCTTTATTAGAATTGAAATACCTAAAAACAGTAAACGAAAACCGGGAAATGTATCAATCACAATGCTCTAAATAACAATTTAAAGCACAATACACACTTCCAATCTCTGACAGCAATAAAAAATTCAATGAGGACTTTATAACAAGAAACATAGAAGAAATGGAACTATAAGTACAGACCGCGATTGTGATAACAACTCGATGCATTTTTTCGAAATTAATGATAGTAAGATTGATAAGATTATAACAAAATATTAAAGACTAACAAAGCAAGTGGATACGATCAAATAACCCCCTTAAGATGTTGAAAATAATCGCACATTATCACATGGATATAATAAAAAACCTAATGAACTCATACTTAGTGATTGGATTCTTTTATAGCGAGTTAAAATATGAAATAGTTACATCCCATTTATATAAAACAGGAGAGACAGATAACTTATTAAAGTACAGGCCCATATAACAATTCTCCCCATTTTTTCAAAGTAATAGGAAAGTGTATGAAGAAACAGCTCTAAGTTTCCTAAATTATCAGATCTAGCTCCTAACCAATATGGGTTTCGAAAAAATAAAAATACAGAAATGGCCATTTTAGAACTTAGTAACTATTTAAACACCGGATTTAACCATAGCAATAACCATTAATTCAATAACAGTTTTTCTCGATTTAAAAAGAGTTTCTGACTATGTGGATCTAAGGATAATAACAGAAATTGTCATCGGCTCGTATATATATGAGGTAACACATTAAACTGGTTTAAAACATATTACTTTAAATAGAAAACAGGCAGTTAAAATGGATAAAGAAATCAGTACATTCCTAGAAGTTGAAAAAGGAGTCCCCCAGGCATCTGTACTTGGGCCGATATTACTTCTTACTTACAAATAGACATATTTAAACTAAATATAAATGGTAAATTAATCTCGTTCGCAGACGACGCAATACTGTATGTTGAAGATACCGAAATTGCAAATTTACTAAACAAAAGTTGAAGAGGACCTACACAAAATCAAGACCTGGCTGGAGAAAAATAAACTTAAACTAAATATACTAAGAAATATTAATAATTCAACTAACATAAAAATCAAATCCATGATCACGGCCATGCCAAAATATTTCACAATGTAATTGCCATGAAAATGACACAGTTAATGAATACAACTACCTAGAATAACAATACAAAATGAGACCTATAAAATGGAACTCGCAATGTGAAAAAATAAAAGAGAACATATTCCGCAATTCTATATTGATTAAAAAACACAATCGACATTAACTTTCTAAAAGATTCATTTTATATGCTTGGATATACTCAATAGTAACATATGGAATCACTGCTTGGAGGGTACTTATCAAACAAATATACAAAGACTACATAATATATATATAATAAAATAAGATCCCAAATAAAAAACACTACGACCGTAATGTTTAACTGATCTGCTACGTAATTATAACATGTAATTAACACATTTTCTGTTACATAATTGTAACGCATTTATAACAGAACAATATTATAACGTTATATCATGTTATCGTTACAACATTATAACGATTAATAAAATTCTCATTCTTAAACAATAAATGGTTGGAAACGAAACAAAATAGAACCTCATCTAGATTGAATAACTTGTATCAAGTGCCGAAAACAAATAAAATGTTATTCCGAAATAGTTATAGACACACTGCCTCGAAAATAATGAACCAATACCATGCAATTAATCATAAAAGTAATAACACAAGATCCAATCACAATATAGTCTTAATAAAAACCAGTCTAGAATCCATACTGCAATAATAATAGATCATAAAACAACACAATTAATATAGTTCATTCTGAAAACTGAAAATATATTCATTCCTGTAACCAAATTAAAAAATTCACGTGAATATGTGATTGTGTACGTCGCGAATTCTGTGTATATCCCACTGGAGGGACTTTCGGTCTCTCGAGGTCACTGAGTGTCTATGTCATCGTAATGTCATTTTTTGTGGAGTTTTATTTTTATTTTGTTGTGTTTTTGTTTCCCAATTGTCTTGATTGCATGTTTTATGTGCTGTGTTTAGTCAAAGAAAGAAAAAAGAAAAAGGGAAGAAGAAGACTTGTGGGGAAAGAGAGAGAAAAAATCAGAAGAAGTTGGCGTGTTGAAGTAGGAGAGATTCAAAAATGGTCTTAATACACAAAATACACTGCTGGCCACCGTAAATGCAACACCCTGAAGGAAGCATGCAAATAATATGAAATTTACAGCATGCATTAGCGGAGGTGAGATATGCAAATGATTAGAATTTCAGCGCAGACGCACATCACGCGCGCCTGTGGCGCCACTTCAAAGCGCTATTTAAGGCTTGGAGATTTCGACGATTTGAAGTACGGCAATTGTGTTTTTCTCGTGGTTTTTTCAAAAAAACGATCAATTATGCCTCGTAGAAAACAGCGATCATCTTTTGATCAAGTATCCCAGTTCGACAGAGGAAGGATAGTGGCCTACCGAGATTGTGGATTATCTTTCAGGGAAATCGGTAGTCGTGTTGGACGAAACCAAACAACTGTAATGCGGATATGTGATCGTTGGATGCAGGAGGATACGACGGACCGACGTGTTCGATCGCATCCACCTCAGTGCACCACTTCACGTGATGACAGGCGTATTGTGCGTATGGCAGTGACGGATCGCTCAGCCACATCAGGAACCATAGCACAGCACATTCAGTCTGTACCGCATCATCCAGTGTCTGCGCGTACTTTTCGACGCCGTTTACAGCAGAGTGGTCTGTCCGCAAAACGTCCATTGCTTCGTCTACCTTTGACGCAGAACCACAGACGTCTCCGCCGCCAATGGTGCGATGAAAGAAGGATGTGGACGGCACAATGGAATGAAATTGTCTTTACTGACGAGTCACGCTTCTGTCTGCAACACCACGATGGTCGGATTCGAGTCTGGAGACACCGTGGAGAGAGGATGCTGAACAGCTGCGTTATGCACCGCCACACTGGTCCTGCACCGGGTATTATGGTATGGGGCGGTATTGGATATCACTCTAGTACGCATTGCCGGTACTTTAAAAAGCCAGCGCTACATATCCGAGGTGTTGGAGCCAGTTGTCCTTCCTTACCTTCAGGGCTTGCCCACAGCCATATTTCAACAGGATAATGCGCGACCACACGTGGCACGCATTGTCCAAAGGTTCTTCGTCAATCGCCAGATTGAATTGCTTCCCTGGCCAGCTCGCTCTCCGGATCTTTCGCCGATAGAAAACATGTGGTCCATGGTTGCTCAACGATTGACCCAGATTACATCCCCAGCTGCCACACCAGATCAACTTTGGCAACGCGTGGAAGCTGCTTGGTCTGCTGTACCCCAAGAACACATCCAAAGTCTCTTTGAATCAATGCCGAGGCGTGTGGCAGCGGTGATCTCCAACAATGGCGGCTACTCTGGCTACTGATTTTGGCAGGAACCACACTTCACAGAAGTCTATAAATTTAATCATTTGATGCTTGGTCAACATGTTATCTACAAAATAAATATTGTTGCGATATCTCTTGTCTTTCTTGGTGTTGCAATTTGGGTGGCCAGCAGTGTATATATACAGCGCCTTCACTACGACGAAAAACGAGGAAACAAAGTCTGTACACAGTACTGGACAATTTGCCTCCCTTTCTTTTTATAGCATATGCAACACACACACACATGAAAACACATAGAGCCTCCAGTGCGACGGCAATAATCAAACAGAGCTTCCATTCACAGTGCCGGGCACTCACATTTGAATCACTTGGGAACGTTATGAGAGGGATCGACTATATTGGCTGAACAGTATCGTGCGATGGACGGTGAAATCAATCGGTTAATGGCTCTACATCGCCACCTGGTGGCTTTGATGTCGTTAAGTAGTCATTTGCTTAATTTTGTCACCGTTCATCGTTCAATATTGATCAGTAGGGCTCGGATTTTTATGCACTAAAGAAGAAATGTTGTTATTGATAGGTTGAAAAAACCTGAATTTACCGTTTCATCGTTGACGGAATAAAAATCCGAATTCTAATGATCAGCATGTATAGGCTCCAAGTAAGAAATTCCTCATTGCTTTTATAGCGTAGTGGTAGTGCACTCACTCGGATTCCATTAGCTCGGGTCTCAGTTGAGACAAACATAAGTTTTTGTTTCCAAAAATATTCATCCCTACGCAACAACCAGTTTCCTGCACATCTTTTAGTAACAAGTGGGAAAGCTTATCTTTCTCTTCATGTAAAATGCTCATGACCCCGTTATTACTCGACATAGTGTGATATATTATCAATGATTCTTCCAAAATCACATTGGATTTCGTGTTGTATCATGTTAGTGTCATCCCTGGAGATGTCTCAAAAGATTGTTTCAAATGATGCTCAACCGAATCATAATAATAATAATCATTGGAGTGCATCCTCTCCATAGCACCGGGAGAAAAAAAATTACCCGAAGAATACTGGGAAAAAAAGGCTTAAGCCGAACGGTGTCTTCCGAAGATTTCTCCTGAACGGATTTGTTCCATCCAAAGGCTATTATCCTTGATCTGCGCTATGCGAACAACGTGCTGAGTCGGAGTTTTCTTCAGTCTGACACACACACATCTACACTTACATGCTAGAAGGGGGTTCTCTCTCTCTCTCTCTTTTATCCATCTTCTTCCATTTCATCCACCGATTTCTCACTTCCTGATAAATGAACTGCTGCGGCAGAAACACTGTCTTTAATGGTCCGATGGCTCCAGAGCGAACAAGAAGAAAAAAAACACCATGAAAAATAATCTGCGCTGGATTTAAGAAGTGCTAACATCGAGTTCGAACTAAGAAAATTAGAAGTTTTTTTTTTAATATTCGGAATGGACGTGAAATGGCAGATTTCGGTCCGTTGATCTCTGCGTCACTTCCAGTATAAGCTCGCAGATTTGTTCAGTCACTGAAAAATTATTTGTATGACATGATCAATGATGTTTTTCGCTGTTTATAGAATATTTATTATGGTAAACGATATTAGTGTGGGTACGGACGTTCGAGGAATGTTTCAGGACTTATATGTTTTCCACAGTTGTTTTTTTTTTTAAATCAAAATACAAAAGAATGATTTTGATTCATCATAGATCCTGTCAATAATTGATTTTTATTGTAAACGCATTAAGCTTAGAGACCGTTGCTTACCCCATGTTCCTGGATATCGCACAAATATGTTAAAAGATTCGCCCACTTTTTTGTTTTTTAATGAGCAATTATGTAGATTATTAATATTCGTATGTTTATATATACATATATATATGTGTGTGTGTGTAAATATTCAGTTCTTTTTTTTCGGGTCAGTTTTATTATGTTCTGTGGGTGCAATCATGTTTTTTCCCCGCTTTCATCAATGTAATTGGGCTGTTGCCTGGTGAGAGTGAATAAATAAATATGGGTCAGAATATATGCGATATTATCAAGGAGCGTCGAATGCGTATAAGAGAGTAATCGAATTTCAACGTAAAAAAATTATATATATTAAAAAAAACCATAATTCATTCGTTGTATATTCATATTGTAATAATGGACACTATCTTATTAAGTGTCCAAATATCTTGATGAGTCATGTTACTTGCCTATCTTCTGCCCGGAAACAAAACTTGCTATTAAAAACTTTTGTTTGATTTATACATATATTTATTGTACGTCAAAATGCCTCTTAAAATGAAGCGTTCGCTCTTTTAAAATTTAATTAATGGAGGTCGATATCTTTACTAGGACCATTGGAGTTATAGGTGCACGTATGTGTACAAATAGTCATCAAAAGTTATTAAACTTGGGTGGTCCACTTTTTATTCTAGCGCAAAGTAGATACAGCAGAAATTGATAACGGGTGATTCCACATCATTGGATACGCACACACAGTTCTGGGCTCTGCAACTTCTTGACTGTATACTAGGTGATTGAGAAAAACATTGCCAAAATGAAAGAACAATTCACTCATACGATAATAGCCCACAATCACAAAGGAACATAGGGGCTCAAACGCCATTCGGAGCCGCTACAGGGAGCTGTTGCGTCACACACTTTTAAAACAATCCCGAACTCATCACACATGTAGCTGCAATTGTGAGAACATAAAATAATATGTTATGGGCCCACACATACACTCAGAACACACATTCCGGAATATAGATTCGTTAAAAATTCCGCACGGGGCTACATGCTTGCTACTATTTGTTAATCGTACATGTACATGCACCTCGTGCACATTCCTCTGCAGGATTTCTAACGAACCGGTACATGCCGGAATGTGTGACCCCTAACGTATTTATGTTGCCAGAATTGCAACTTCATGCTCGCTGAGTTCGGGATAGCTTTAAAAGTTTGTGTCGTAACACCTCCCTGTAGCAGCTTAGGATCGGGTTCGTGCGCCTCTTTTTCAACGTAACTTTGGATTGTTTCCGTATGCTGAATTGCCCTTTCATTTCAGCGTCACCCTGTATACAAGCACCTATTAAAACCGTCCTCTCGAACAGTAGTTCCCAAACTGTAGGGCACGACCAATCCGGGGCCTTTAAAGAGCAGGGGGAGGGGGGGGGGTCACGGAAAATTTTCCAAAATTCAAACATCTGGAAATAAATTGTTTTTATTCTTAACGTAAAGCAAATAAATACATGTGAAACCTAAAATTTAAAATTATAATTTTAAATTTTATGTTTCACATGTATTTATTGTAATGTAAACACGTTAACACATAGCGGAGCTAATTATTGTCCACTCACTAGTGAAAAGTGAAAAGCACCAACTAATAAATAATAAACTACAGGCATTTCAACTTTTTCCGGGGTGGGGGGAAGCACATGTACTCAATGTACGTATATATATATATATATACCATTTTTAGTGTATTTTCAAAAGCCAGGGGGGGGCAACGTTCCGCCCCCCCCCCCCAAAAATGACGGGCCTGACTACAGGTTACCTGAAAAAGGAAAAAAACACGTCTTTATTAGAATTGAAATACCTAAAAACAGTAAATGAGTAAAGAAATCATTCTTTCTTCACTACTTGCCTGATTTGCTTGTGCCAGACACGGGGCATCCGCTTCTTCCCGAAACTGATTTGCTCATATCTAGCCAGCAAGGTCTCCGCACGCTGCTCGTGGTGTCACGAAAGTAGTCCATCCTCATACAAAATATTCAGAGAAAAAAAATTCCGCTGCACGCACTTTTGGTATTGTCGTTGTGCGGAAAAGAAAAGATCAGGCACAGGTTTGGCGATTTCTATGCCGCACATAAACGGTATTGATGAACGGTATTGTGCGATGGACGGTGACATCAATCGGCTACTATTGGCTACATGCCGCCAGTTGGAGGTTCTGAAGTCAGTAAGGAGTCATTATGCCACCAAACCAAAAACCAGCCATGGCTCCCTGCTCTGTCCCCATGGAGGGATACAAGCTAGTTACCACAATGGGTGTGAGCTATGGTGGGAAGACCAGCTCAAGCAAACCCAACGAGACCAGGAATGAACACGATGATCTACGACACATTTAAAATTTCAGTGATGACTAAGAGGAAAGAAAAAAAATCCAAAATATGAAGTCACAGATTAATTTCACCCTCAATCGCACAGTACTGCTTAGCACATACGTATATGATCCAAGGAAGAAATATTCTCATTGGTTTTATAACGTAGTGGTAACACACTCTCCTACACTACTACTTCTTAACCGTACATGCACCTCGTACACAATCCTCTACGGAATTATCGGTTCAAGTCGGAATGTGTGTTCTGAGTGGATGTGTGACCCTAACGTTTTTATGCTGCCCAGTTGCGCTGGTTTCGTGTTCATGCTGCCATCTGTCTTTCATTTTCTGAAATAAAGATGAAAATGCTTGAATTTTTTATGTTGTATCAGTATCGTATAGTAGGTCTGCCCGCTCTCTACCGAGGCACAGAGAGTGAGGCTACCAGAGTCCTGCACGATGCCCACACGACCGCACATCTGAACTTACCTAGACTGCGATAGATCTGTGGTTCGAGTCACAGTTGAGGCAAGTATTCATTTTCCTTTCAAAATGTCATCATCTGTACATAACAAACAGTTTCCTGCATATCTTTTATTAACAAGTGGGGAAAGCATATCTTTCCTTACGTGTGAAATAACCATGCTTCCGTTATTATTCGTAAATAGTATGATATACTATCAATGATTCTTTGAAAACGAAATTGAATCTCATGTTGCATCATGTTAGCGCCATCAATGGAGATGTCTCAAAAAAGAAAACATTGTTCCAAATGATGTGCAACCGAATCATAATAACAATAATCATTCGAATACCTTCTCTACATAGCACAGGGGCAAAATATATCCGAAGAATACAGGGGAAAAAAAAGGCTTAAGCCGAACGATGTCTTCCGAAGATTTCTCCTGAACGGATTTCTTCCATCCAAAGACTATTATCCAGGATCGGCGCTATGCGAACAACGTGCTGAGTCGGAGTTTTCTTCAGCCTGACACGCAATACATCTATACTTACATGCGAGAATGGAGATTCTCTTCTACCTCTCGCTCTATTTTTTATCCATCTTCTTCCATTTCATCCACTGATTCCTCACTTCCTGATAAATGAACTGCTGCGGCAGAAACACTGTCTTTAATGGTCCGATGGCTCCAGATCGAACAAGAAGAAGGAAAAGACCACCAGGAAAAGTAGTCTGCGCTGGATTTAAGAAGTGCTAACATCCAGTTCGGACTAAGAAAATGAGAAGCCTTTTTTATTCCCGAGAACGGACGAGAAATGAGAGATTTCGGTCCGTTGGTCTCCGCATCACTTCCAGTATAAGCTCGCAGATTTGTTCAGTCACTGAAAAATTATTTGTACGACATGTGATCGAAAATGTTTTTTCGCTGTTCTTAGAATATTTATGATGGTAAAATGATATCAGTGGAAAGAAAAACAAGTTATAGGCCTGGATGTGTTCAGAGTAGGCTCTTTATGATTATATAAATCGGTATTTCGAATATCGAGGGTGATCACTGCTTAACCTTTAGGAGAGTGGGGGGTTACTTCATTGATTTGAAAACATGTCGCAAGCGACTTAAGTGATCTGTAAATTTGTATCGGATCACTTAAGTAATCTGGAAAAGTGTCGTGTGGCTGGTTAAGTGGTCTGGAATTGTGGCACGGTCACTCAAGCGATGTTTAATTATGCCGCTGATCACTTAAGTTATCTGGACCAGACCTGAGGGAAGTCATTGCTGTAGATCTCTGGAGCCGCACAGCGTTTAGCTCATGTACTTTGGAACTGTGCCAGCGTCATTTAAGTGAGCTGAAAATTTGCCGCGGATCACTAAGTGATCTGTCACTGTGCCGCGGGTCACTTAAATGATCTGGAAATGCACCATTGATCATTTGATCCGTAAATGTGTCATTTATTTAATTTTTAGATTCACCCTGGAGGGTCACGTCAGATGACTCCAACGGCCACATTTGGCCAGCGTGCTATTGGCCGAGCATATATGTTTTATTTGAGATCGATATTAACACGGAGCCCCAAATACGTTCCAGAGACCAATCAAATTAATTAATTATCTGTAATTTTAATTATTTGAAGAAAAAACAATGCATGCGTTGAACATTGATATTTCAATGATGGAAACTACCTTATCTCTCTCATGTTAATCCAAACACCTTGATGAATCAAGTTGTTTTTTTTTTGATCGATGGATCGATCAATCAATGCATACATCATGAATTAATAACTGGTGATTTCACCTCACCTCTCTCGCACGAACAGTGTTGGGTGCTACTACTTCTTAAATGCAACTCGTACCTTCCTCTAGAGCGGTTGTTTTTCAACCGCCGGACCCTGACAACAATGAAAATGGGCCGTGATAGGTTCGTTTTGTTTATTTTTTTCATTTATACCCATTTATTTCACATCAATCATGCGTATGGCTTTGCTTTCCAATCACGTAAAATACATCAAACGGGCCACTGCTCTAGAGCAGTTGCTCCCAACCTGTGGTCCGCAAACTCCTGAGGATTCGTGGGGCGGTGATTTTTAATTAGCACCATCGCAAAGAATGACGCATTTTTTTGTTAAATTGTGATTTATTAAAGTTTTATAATATAAAAAATTGTGTTAAAAATAATGCATGCAATAATACATTACGCATTCATTGAATACAATAATACATTTGCATTTTATGGAAACGTGGTGTCAGAATTGACTTTCGAACGTCGGATACGTGAAAATGTCTGATAATAGGGAGATTTTAAGAAAAAACCTATTAAACGCCAAACTATGTTATAATTTTACACAATACGGGTCTAATAATCATGTTTTACAACAAAACAATGGAATAGTTCAGTCTTGGTGATGATTTAAATAAATTTTTGAACGTAGAGTGCTTTCCTGACGAAAGCCGTTTCTTCCATGCAAGTCCCGACATCTTTGCAGCATCATTATGCCTATTCCTGTTATTCCGTCTTCTTACTCAATGCATTTAATTGCCGTTTCTAGAGCCACGTTATGTGAGATTCTGAGAGGCTCAACAGTTGGTGCTTGATCTTTTTTTTGCGGTGGGACGTCGTATAAGCGAGACATATAACTATATATACATGCATAGATGTTGTCATAGTGTCATCTGTCTTCAAAATTTTGATGTGATAATAACGGAGCCTGAAGTTCTGTGTTATGTAACTGAAGTGCTGAAGGTTTGCTAGCTCTCTGCGGACACACTCTCGCATTCGTGATTTAAATTTGGAATGGTCGTGACTAGTTAGGTGCGCACTTCTTGCACAATTGTCTTATATCCGGCGATAGATCGAGCTCACACTCGACATAGGAATAG